>NC_142011.1:82681504-82881504 GCF_049901735.1 Notechis scutatus
TGCCTCTCGCCAGCCAGCTGGCCTTTGGGTCTCTGCTGCACACGTGTGGGGCACCTGCATGCACGGGGCACATGTGTGGGGGCAGGGCACGTGCATGTGGGTGCCTTGCATTTTGGGTATGCACGCACATGCTCAGTGACCAAAATGTTCGCCATCCCTGAGCTAGGTCAATCCATTTTCAGGCCAAATTGGTCTGGATCATCCCCATTAAATCTTTAATTTTATGCAATTTAGTAAAAAAAAAAAAGTTTTGCTGAGGATTTGCTCCTATATCAGCACAGTTAAGATGATGATGATAGACGGCAATGATAATGATGATTAAAACTACTTATATTTATTTGAAACCTGAAGAGCTATGCGGGAGGGGAAGCGTGGGGAAAACATCTTGCTCCCAAATAGCAATGAATTCTAATATTTCAGGATATTCTGTGTCCTTCCCACCCATCCCTTTGGTTTATTCTATAACATATATTGCTCCACTGGGATGTCAGTCAAATGGCTATTATAAAACTGTCAGAAAATAGTGTGGAATATGTTGTGGGGTTTGGGGAAGAATGGAACACTCTTAGCACGTTACAGAGTCAGTTTCTAGTGGGACTTTCCTCTGATGCAAGAATCAGAATCTGCCTGTCATGGACATATCCTGCATTTGGAAACACACTACTGTAAGACAATTGCCCTGAAAACTGTATAATTTATTCTGAGCTCTTGTCTCTTAATAAAACCAATTCATCTAACTGCTTCCGAAACTAACACGGAACATGGAGTTCAGAAGAAAGAACAAAGCAAATAAACAATCAGTACAGTGAAGCAGACTGCAAATGCACGCGTAACTTTTACCATTTCATTAGTTGCTGGGAGAAATTCTTATCACCTAGATTAGAGTTTGCAAATTTTTTAGACTATAGTAAGAAATCATGTGACCTTGGCATAATTCTATGAATCAATATAGTTGAGAGTATCCTAGTTAGAAAGACTGTACTTTGTGAAGCCACAAATAGTACCTTTTTCTAGTTCTATTTAATTTGCCTCTTATCATACACAGCATTGGCAATGTACAGAACTTTATCTATGACTGATAAAGTGATTCTTGATGAGAAAATATTTCTTCCTCTATAAGATTATGCTTTATTAGCATATTTATCTGTAATACTTTATAATTCTATTCATTAGTTCTCCATATCTGTTCAACTGCTTAAATTTTATTTTGATTACTGTTTTTTCTTAATAACAAAGAAAAAACCTGCACATTTTCAATATCTTTGAATGTAAAGATGCTTATGGTTATTTCTCTTTTCCACTTCGTATTAATAGTGCAGACCAATTTTATTAATTTACACTAAATTAATTTAACACCAAAGAAATAGGCCATAAATGCATAATGTATATCATTTAACAGTTTAGAGCAGCCAGATAATTGCATCCTCTTTAGAAGTGCCTGTTTCACTCTTTTCAAATGCAACAGAAGAGTAAATGGTATATGCTCCTTATAATAGAAGAATGAATTTCCTATGCATCTTGCTAGTAAATGACAAAGAAGTGAACAAGTTTAATAATCTTCAATTTAGTTACTTTTCTTGGCATATAATGATACATACATTGTGAGATCTATGTCCAGAGTACATGAAGAAGCACCCACAAGTACTGAAAATTTAATTAAAAGTCAGAAAGCCACTGCAATGAAGACTCAGTAGAAAGCCATTTATTTTTAAAATCTAATATATTCTTCATGACTAAAGGCTACGGCACACGCTGACTTACACATTTAGTTGTAACTGATTTAAGGTACTTGGTGGGGTGTTTTGCTCGCAGGGTGGTGCTCAATTTGCAATGGAGAAAATTGGCAGAAATTTAATTTAGTGATTTTTTTTTAACCCTGCAAAAAGGAGAGAAAGGAAGATAGAAGGAAAGAGAAGAAAAGAGAGAAAAATCCTCATTAAAACCTTACAATAAGCTTTGTGCTTTTTTCATCATTAACTTGCCTAACCGCAGGTAAAAAGATACAATTATGGATTTATATAAATCCTATTGTCAATTTACAGCTCTAAGTCTGGTGGGTTATCTCATTTTAAATAGGTTATTTTTTTTCCCTTAACCTTTCTTGGTTTTAATGAGGATTCAGTTTGTCAGTGTTCCAGAATCTGTTTGCAAGAAAGTTTGTCACAAATTGCCTGGGTTTGGTAGGACTAAGGACGGAAAAACGTCTTATGTTAAATTAATGCTCAAGTGATAAGGATAAGTTGGAATTTAACAATGGAATTTAGCATTCTCATATCGGATGTTCTATTTAGAAAGCTCTGTGTTCTGTGTGCCTAACCTCACAATTTATTGTAATTGTGATTTTCATGATCCTATGTGCATTTGCAATGCTGGCTTCAGCCGAGGCCTTCAGTCTTGGTTCTATGAGTATATTTTTGATTTGAGAAAACAAAAAGCCCTTTGCTTCAATCCTACAACATGGATCTGTCAGAATTACTATAAATGTAACAAGCAATAGCTACCACTTGTCAAACGCTGTATTATAGATTTTCAGTTGACAGAGTGTGTGAATAAACCACGTAGAGGACGGGATACATAATAGACTATACTGTAGTATCAACTGAAATAGTTCTGGGGCTTGAGAGAAGAAAACAAGCAGAAAATAGTAATGTAAGAATATTACTGACATGTTTTATTATATCGTGTCAAAACTGATAAGGTATTTTTAATCAGGTATTATGACATTTCCAGATGTAGCTGAAGAACTATTTTTTTGGGGGGGGGAGTAGAAGAAGAGGAGGCGGCGAAGGAATTTTGTTTAGTGTATGAATGCAACGGTGCAGGTTAATATGAATGTGTGATCATGGGACTCACTGTTCTGTACCCAAATATGTATGCAGAGATTAAGTAGTTTTTTAGGCAATTGTCCTGCTTGTACAACTTTACACTGTGACACGGACACTTCAGACAAACAAACACGTTATTTTTTTTCCCCAATCTGAATCAATTCTCACAAAGTTTCGTCAACCACATGCGTGATCCTACAAACGGTCATACATTCCTTTACTGCTAAACTCAGGTGAATGCAGATGAAGAAAAAAGAGAAAGAATGGATGCGAACATGTGTGTGCGTAGACAGCTAATGATCTGAGGGTGAGGGAGGAGATTTGTGAGTGGGTTTAGTGGCAAAAGGGAATGGGTAGACTGAAAGTTCATTTAGCAGGTATGTTTTGACTAATGATTTGTGAGAAAATTGATTAGTGGATGATCTCCTATTCTAATGAGATTTGGAGGCAAGGCTAATCTCAAGGATCCTTATATTCTGTTATTCTTAAATCATAAGGATTTCTGTGAACACAGCTCTCAGTGTAAGTATATTTAGAAGCAATGCTTCCTAAGAAAGTTGTAGTGGATGGCAGTATATGAGTTCTGTTGCCCCATATTGAAATACCGATAAATGATTAGGCCAGATGTGTTTATTCAGATGTGACCAGTGAATTATTCCCCATGTTACATCAGACAAAGAAGAACAGACAATGCTAGTTATCACTGTAGAAATAAATGGATGCAGAAATTAGGGAGGGACAAGAAATCCTATGGCACAGTAATATCATGTGGGAAAGATTCTGATAGGAAATTGTCTGGTGCGTTAATCCTGAAAATGTTTCATTATAGGGCTCTTCATTATAGGGCTGATATAAACGTTATATCACACACTTTCATGCAACTGTAATTTGAGGCAATGTATTAATTTCAGATATGATGTGGAAAAATTAATTGTCTTGTCTTCTGTGAAATGATATTTTTGAGGGGCAAATTATCAGGCACAAAAGACACACATAAAGGTCCAATTAAATGATTTATTGCGAAAACTCCTTTGCACAGAAAACTTTTCAACTAACAATTAATACCTGCTTGGAGTTAGATAAGGGTAAACAGAATTCAAGGGGGGGTGGGGTTGAGTTCAGTCTGTTTGTGACAGATTGTGGGAATTTTAGGCTGATCCCTCTTTTAACTCTGCCCACAGGTTCTGCTGGTGCTTCTGCTACCAAAATAGGTGGTTTGATATTTTGGGTTCAAGCTTCTGGCTAGTATTCTGTTTAAGGGGCAGATTATATTTCTGTTTTCATTAACTTATCTGTCATGCCTTCCATTTAGCACTGATTCCAACAAATGTTTAGTCAGCCAATAGTGCCAAATAATTTTAGGATACCTGGTCTAAGACTTATTTTATATAAAAAATATCTTCTTGACACATGGAAGTAAAAAGGGAAAAGATAAAAATTAATCTTTTAAACAGTTCGGCTTTTGGGAGGAACTTTTCCCCATATTTAGTTTATAAAATAATAATTATTCTTAACTTTGCTACTGTATAAAAATAAGAGGAATAATTTCCAATTCTGTTGTACCATGTTCCCATGGACCATATGTTCTTCAGAAGATTGTTTTACGATTACTGTATCTAAAACAGATTTTGTGGATAACCATAGATTTAGATTTCTTTCTTTTCAATACAATTCGCTACTCTATTGCAATTTTATTTAAAAAAAGATCCTTTGCATATTAGTGCAGCAGGATCACTTTCACTACCCAGCTATTTTAAAATGTTCCCTGCTTTCTCTAAAATCTTATGTGTGAATGAACTCATAAAGTCATCTGCTGGATGATGAGTTAATTACATGCCAAAATTAACCTTTGTTAGGCACAGAAACAGGACCGCTTTTTTAATCTTTGCTGCCAAGGTCTGTGTTAAAGATTCTTAATTAACTTGGTTGAAAATCAATAATTTTTATGACTTCATATATGAACCAAGAAGTGATGTGTATCATTAAAAGTGTATAATTATAACCTTAAGATGAAACTGCAAGGGAATTTCTACTGAGAGTTTAAGGAAAATCTTCAATAGCAAGGGGCCAAAGTGGAGACCTCAAAACAGACATAGTAGACAGCTCATTAGCCTTGATACTCAAGGAGAGGCCAAACTAGAAAAGCTTAATTAAAAATAAAGGTTTTAGTATAAGTCTTGCAAAATTCTTCATTGTTATATCACTGTCAGCCTGTAGGAATATTGTTTTCTTTACACTCAGATTACAAAAGTTATAACATACAGTTTCAAATTATCAATATAGCTGAAATAGACCTAGACTATGGTATCTCCAGGCAGAGTTCCTCTTATTCAGTGAAGTGTTCCTCGCTTTCTTCAACCCCACATACACATACAACCCAAATCTGTTCTGAAGGACACACATGCATTCACACACAGACAAAAAAAATCAGGTTCCAGGTTTTTCTTCATTTTTAGTGGGCCAACATTAAGTGGCATATGGTAAACTTGAAAGTAAAATTAAGATGCCAGATGTTTAAGATTAGCCATAAATTAGGCATATATTAGATGCAGGAAGCCTTGGCTTTACTTCCTGGCATCTCCACATACAGTTGGAAAATTTGTTAGAAACAGAAAAGAAAAATTGCCAATCAATTATACAAAATAGACCAATATGAGACCAAAGAGATTAATGGTTTGAATCAACATAAGATATAAAAGATAGCATGTGTCAATTTACTTCCAAAATATTCAGAATCTGGGTATTCTGAACATCAAATATAACAGTCTCAGTCTTTTACTGAGATCACAATCCTATGGTGTATCCAATATGAAGTAAAACAATTCCCACGATATTTCACCCTTACCCATGCTAAAGGTCTAATACAATCAAAGACCAAAAATTCTGGTTTGCATTACTGGTTGTTTTATTATTAACTGAGTCATTAAAAAACAGATTTGGGTAAGAAACGTGAAAAGGGTAAAAGTTGTCACATGATAAGATCCTTTCTTCCTTCATGTTATATTTTTATTTATTTATTTTTTGTACAAGTGCTCAACTATTTAAAAAAAAACCAGCCTCGGTAACTTTCCAAAAGTTGCACAATTATAGCTTGCTTCTCTCTGAGTGGTAAATCAGCGCATTAACTATCCTGAGCAACTTTGAGAGAACTAGAGACAGTCAAAGGGCACGAAAAGCTTCCAGATTCAAGTACCGAAACTCTATGACTGCATCTCATCAAAGCAAGCATCTCTCGAATATGCTCACATGTGAAAACTATATTGTCTTTTTCTCTTCGGCAACTGTGTCACATCAGCTTCCACTGATGTAACCCCAGAGCATCTGCTGACACATTTGCCAAAGACAACAGGAGGGAAGAATTTGAAAGGGTTAGCCCTGTAGCTGTACCTACATCATTATACAGATACAAAGAGAGGACAAATGCAGGATAGGTTTGTAAAGAAACTGAAGTGAAAAGGAGATAGATTGTGTACGACCTCAAATCACATGTCATTACTTTCCAAGGTAACATTTACTGAATGCTTCCTTCAGGCGGTTCTTGTTTTTTGTATTATTGAAAAAAGTTGAAGTTTGAATTGAATATTGCATTTTCAACAGCCATATCTTCAACTGTAGGCAAGACAATCACATCACGATATCCCACAATGACCAGTGAAGTGGTTTTACATATGAAATGCGAAAGGAAGGACATTCCTGACCCCTAATTTTTGTCCTCATGAGCTTAGGGTGGAGGTATAACAGACAGCACCATATAAAATCACAGTGGCTATACTATCCTAAGAATAGCTAGAGGCATGCACAGGATCCAATTTTTTTCTCCTTTGACCCCCCTGGACTCTCCTATGAGGTTGCCTCTAAGACAGGGGTGTCAAACTCACGTCTGGCATCATATGGCGTATTGGGACTTTCCCCCCTTCGCTAAACTGGGCATGGGCGTGGCACATGACATATCCAGCCCACGGGTCAGGAGTCCTCTAAGACTAGCACTTCAGGATCTGGGCAAGTCTCTTCTTGGTGCAGATTCTGACAGAATCAAACCAGATGGGATCCTCATAAGCTATCAGCTGCAAACAGCCAGAGCCACTCATGGATAAACCCAAGTAAATATTTTATTATTGATCACCAATACTATAAGAATCTCATCAGATTGTCTGTGTTCCCTTGGGGAGCAGCAGATATAGACCTAAGGTTCTGATCTTAGATATTTATTTCCCTGAATGGATTCTAAGCTGGAATGCCTCTTTATTTTCTGTAGTTGGGGTCTTTTCTCTTCAGCCAATACTTCTATCACATGAGCAGTTGATAGAGACAGATTATTTTCTGCCATTGTTCCCCTGCAATTGATCTTTGGGGCCGTGCTTCCCCAACCCAGGAATTGGACCCCCAATGACTGCACACCTGCTATGCTAGTTACAGGACCTCATGTTCCTGCAGTTCATGGAAGGTTAATTTATATATTTATTTATTCATCAAATTTACATATATCTCATGGAAAATGACTCTGGGTGGTGCACAATGATACAATAATAAAACAATGTATATACATAAAACTATTGTTGCCAAATCCTTTATGTAATTATTAGTTTAAAAGCATTTAAAACTATAAAAGCAGAATTAAAACAGGAAAAGAGAATAATAGACAGGCAAATATGAACATTATCAGAACAACTTCATGAATTCACTTGTCCACTGGGATCCTCAGGCCTGTTGGCATAACCAGATCTTGAGAGACTTTCAAAAGTTCAGGAGTAATGAGGTTGACCTCATCTCTGCGGGGAGAAGATTCTTCAGTGTGGGTACCACAGCAGAAGAGACCCACCACCTAGGACTCACCAAATGTAGCTCCCTAGACAACAAAACCCATAAAAAATATATTCTGTTGGATCTGGTGGGATGGGCAAATGAAATCGGGAAGAGGTAGTCCTGTGGATCCTCCCTATGTACATTTTTTGTAACAATGAGTAACTCTCGGATGCTAGACACTTTGAGCCCTCAAAGTCCTGGAACCTCCAAGATCACGCCCCTGGAATTCAATGGTACCATTTTTAGCTGATCTTCTGCAAAGTACCAAACATGAGGAGGAAAAACAACCAACGATTCCAGATCTGTCTCTTCTGATGACTCTGTTAAAAGCCATAGCCCCAAAGATAACCAAAAAAAAAAAAAAGCTTGTTGATGTCTGCATTATTACTGCATAATGCCCAACAGCATTTTTAGAACAGAATTTTTATTACAATCACAGATCAGAATTATACAGAGAAGCATCTTTTTTTTAAAAAAAGCATTTCATCTTGCAAGCTAGTTCAATAGCTGCCAATGGGTACAGAATGCCTATAAAATTATTCTTCTATCTATTGTATATGTACACTTCTTTTAGTTTCTTCTTTTTTGCTTCATCAACATTAACAATGGGGGAGTAGCAAGAAAGAGAGGAAAATACTCTAGCAGTCACCTTTTATTCTTTTCTTTTTTTATTAAAACCACAAGTGTTATTGTTTAAAATAGATGGCACATAGAAGTTTTTAATTGTCCTAGAAGACTGAATTTTTTAAAAAATCAAGTTTATCCAGCCTGTTGTCCCCCAATTATGTTGTAAAGTCACTCCCAGAATTCCCAGTCAATATGGTCTGCCTGGGAATTTTAGTTCTAAAAATGAAATTAGAACTATATTACTAAAGGGGTCCCCAACCTTTGTGGTTTAGTAGCCCTGCTGGGGGGAGAGGGGAACTGGGCCATATGAGTGACAGGCTGGCATGCACACATGCAGCTCAACTTGCATGAGTGGGAGGCTAGCGCACACACACACAATTCTCCCCCCAACCCAGCCAGCCACTCACACTAGTTGAGCTGTACTCATGTGCTCTTGCTAGCCACTTGTGTGGCCCAATTCTGAATAGGCCATGGCCTGGTAGTAGGGCATGGCCCAGAGGTTGGATTGCACCCCATTATCTATTCAGAATTGGGCCACATGAATGGCTGTCAGGAGCACATGAGTGCAGCTCAACTAGAGGTTGGGGACCCCTTGTTTACTCTATGGAAGCTAATGACCCTGAGCAAAAAAAGACAACAGAGATACTACTATTGGGTGGTGCATAGTGAGTCAGTCTGTCTGTCTGTCTGTCTATTCTCTCTCTCTCCATCCATCCATCCATCCATCCATCCATCCATCCATCCATCCATCTATCTATCTAATTGTGTTTCACATGTTGGTACAAGTTTCTAAATCTCTTAAAATGTTTCCAAAGCCACTCTTGAGCATTATGATCCTAATAATACTTTGGGTCATCAGATCCATAATTTTTGCAAAATTTTTCATTTTTCTCTGTCTTTTTTGTAAACTGAATTCACAATTTTGCTACAACCACTGATTAATCGGTCAACCATCTTGTTTTTCTCTTTGCATAATCTATATCAGGGGTGTCAAACTGGTGGCCCACGGGCCAGATACATCATGCACAGGCCATGCCCACCCCAGTTCTGTGAAGGGTAAAAACATCATGAAACATCACGTAACAGCAATGTGATGCCACAAGTTTGATACCTGTGGTATCTATCTATCTATCTATCTATCTATCTATCTATCTATCTATCTATCTATCTATCTATCTATCTATCTATCATCTATCTATCTACCTATCTATCTACCTACCTACCTAAAAGGAAGAAAAAGATTGCCTATAGAATGGATTTCCCAGAAACTGAGGAGCAGAGAGCCCAGAAATGCAAGTACTAATAGAACCAAGTGGTATATAACAGATCTTAGAGAAGTTAAGAATTAAGTAAGGCAAAAGTGGTGAGCATAGAAATGCCAAGGGCAAGAAACACAGATTTGTGATAGTGCCGGATTTGAAAAAGCAGGCAATCCTATAGTTGAAAGAGACAGGCAATCAATCAATCAATCTGAACCTTCCAAATTCAAACATGGGGATTGTCAATAATGCAGAGAAAGTCAACTTTTTGAAATTCTACAAACTTGTTTGTCAGCCAAACAGATGGACCAAATATATCATTCTATATATGAATGTCCTCTGCTTTAAAGTTTGTGATATACAGTACATGAAATCAGTTATTCTGATTTCATGGGATAAAGGATCTGAAATCTTACTTACTAGCTAGTATAAAGTTCATATAACATTCCACAATTTTCTAAATAACCAGCGTTAAGTATGATTATGCTTTATTTTGCTAAAGTGAGGACAACAAGCAAATGAAATTTGGGGATAATTATTTTTATTCTTTGTATATTTATTTATTTTAATTTTTTTGTAAGCTGCCTAGTCATTGATAGTGAGTGGATAGCCATATAGATATTCTAAATAAATAAATTGACTCACATCACAATAGAAGTGCAATGAAGATCCTCTCCATCCACAAAAATAGCTGTTTGCTTCAGATGAAGTTGTCAGGGCTCCATCATGCACCCCCATTCAAATCACAAGTCTCTAGCTGCATCTCTCAGAGTAAAAAAGATTGATTTATTAGGAGCTGACATGTCGGTGTTTCCTGGTTGCAGCCGACTCTGACACATCATTCATTTCATCCTTGACCCTGGTCTTCCCCCCACTCCCTGGATGCATATTCTCCAATGAGACACATCCATAGCCAGGAGTCATCAAATATGCTCTCCAGTAATAATCTTGCACGCCAACAGCTTCAGCTGCCAAGGTGATTATCTGAGGCATTTAAGGAATACACTGCTTTCCCCTACTCCCTTTCTGCTGGCAACTAAAAAGACCAAAGGAGTATTTTTTAGTTGACAGAAGTGATGGTAAAATATCAAGAAATGATAAAAAGTTACTATTGTCTACCAATCACATCTTGCTATCTCCGTGTGACTAATTTCTGCAACTCACTTGAGATCTCCTTGGATCACATTAAATCAGACTTGGCTAAGCACCAAAGGATTTCAGGTTCTAGGTGACTTTGAAGTAACTAGTTAGAACCATTAGAATGAATATGGCAATTAATGCTAAGCACGCGAGGATACATGCAGAATAACATAGTGAACCTGGGCTCCTATATCAGCTGATGATAATAGGCAGTCCTCGACTTACGATCATTCAAATAGCAACTGTTTGAAGTTATGACTGAACTGAAAAAAGTGACTTACGACCAATCCTCACGTACATGATCGTTGCAGCACCCTCGTGATTACGTGATCAAAAATTGGTTGCCAGGCAATTGGCATACATTTACAGTGGCTGCAACATCCAGCAGCCACATGATTAACATTTATAAGGGCCAATCAAGGGGGAATTGATATTTATAAGGGCCCAAGGGGGATCCCAACCAGCAGAGTCAATTGGGGAGACTGGATTTGCTTAATGTCTCTGGTGATTTGCTTTAATGACCAAAGCAAAAAGGTTATAAAATTGAGATAAACTCACATTGTTTAGTAATGGAAATCTAGTCCCAATTCTGGTCATAAATAAAGGACTACCTATATGAACTTTGTTTATTATTTTGCTAACATTTCTGGAAAACTTTGAGAAAGTTGAGAAGGGTGAAAAGAAGAAAGTAAGGTAGATGTGAGACTCATTGAAATGGCCAATGGGTCTAAACCAAATAATTGCAAAATAATACACATGTTCAACTTTAGAGAAGATTCGTTGCTCTACCCTGAAACAGATGGTGCTTGGGGGAAAAGAAGAAATGGAATGGTGGTAGTATTGAATATATATGTTCTTTAGGTTACAGCAGAAACCCCTTGCTTTGATGTCAAAAGAGAAGCATCAGCCTCTCCAGTTGGAGATATTCATAAAAAGATCTCATCTCCTGTCAGGCCACTGACCCTTCCATCATTCAGTGGATGGGGATGGTGTTATTCCCCTAAATGATCCTTAAATCAGGGCAGAGCTGGCTAAGAAAAGAAGTCAAGGAGGGATTCACCCACCCATTTCAGCTACAGTAGATCCCTTTTTATTTTTATCCACATGTCCATTTGACAAGCATTTCACCTACTGTTCTTCATTGTGGAGTGGGACAACTCGCCATGGCCAACTTGCCGTGGGACAATTCAATAATTCAATTTAATTTTTTAAAATAATTACAAAATATTTTAATTTTTGCCATTCACGTTTCATTCTGACCCTCCTATTGCATCCTTTCTTTAATGATTCTATTCCACCATTTCCTTGATACTAGTGTAATTCTTCTCCTGTGGCAAGTTGGCCATGGCAAGTTGTCCTTCATTGTGTCAATTCCTATACATAACATAAAATACCAGTGTTAACATGTTAGTAATGCAGGATCTTGAATTATCTGTAGGCTTTAATTGTCCTCCACCTCTGTTCTGAACCTAAAAAGCAAAGCTATACATAGATAGAGATAAGGTCATTGATGTGACATTTAGATTCTGGTATTAGTCATATTAAAATGACCTAAATGTTCTTCTCTTTTTTTAAATCACTCAACATAAAATAATCAGTTATTACCAAAACTTTAAAAGGCCTTGGAAATACTACAGGTTTTGTGAGTTTTGATTTTATGGTTCCCTGGGCTTTTCCTTCACTGGAAGGTTGCTTGAGGGAAAACAAGTCAAGACATCACAAAACCAAACTTCTACATTTCAAAGACATAGTTAATATTCTATTACATATATCATGGTTTTCTCAGCAATAAGCCATGCTACCATCTTCTTTCAAAGAAGAATCCTTTATACATGAGGAAAGGTGGCAGCCAAGTAGTATAAGATCCAACATCATCATTATTTAACGATGATGTGGTTGCTATAAATATGCAAAGGCTTTTCTAACATTCAGTACATATTGGACATTTGACATTATATTGGAAATGCACAGCAGATTTGGAATTGGCACCAGATTAGGTGATGCCCATTAAAAACACAAATCTACAAATTAAAGCATACAAAAACACAAGTGGGGCTATTAGAGATCCTTTTAAATGGATAAACCAGCAGTAAATGGAGAAGTGCTCCAGTAAAAACGTTTAATTTTATTAATTGGTGAAAGATCATGCAAGGCCAATTTTATCCAGTGTTAAAGACGTCTTCAAGTTTCAGAGGTAGACCAAGCTCTAGCTAGAATTGCTTTGACAGATTTTTGAGGAAATGTCCAGTATCTCTTAAAAACCATTTGGATTCATTAGGGACCTGAACCAGACCAAACTGATAAAACAGACATAAAGTGATCCAACCATAGCAAAGGACAAATTCATGTTTATCCATATGCAGTTCATATCTGTTCTGTTCTACTTGATCAGATCAAGTAGATCTGGCAGATCCATTGTTGCCACAGTGGCCATGAAATCACAATCAAGAGGAACTTCATGTAAACATTAATTAGAATGATGGAGACAACAAAGCTTGCGACAAGCCATGGTGGGCTTGAAAATACCTTCCAGCAACCGCCAATTAGATCTCTCCACTAAGGAACAAGTAGAACCATTATAAATATGTGTCTCAGCCTACGGTTGCCATACTAAAACCTGATAAGAGATCCAGTAAGACAAGAATGGTTGTGTTCTCTCTATTCAAATCCTACCACAAATAATCTCTGAGAGAACCAGTGAGAACTGGCCTAGGCAGCCAAGGCTCAAGATAATTTGTATCCTCCAGAGCAGCAGACATTAGATTATTATAGATTTAATTTAGTTAGAGATGTAATAAGAGAAATGTTTCTTTAAAATACATGTTTTT
Source organism: Notechis scutatus (assembly GCF_049901735.1). Classification (NCBI taxonomy): domain Eukaryota; kingdom Metazoa; phylum Chordata; class Lepidosauria; order Squamata; family Elapidae; genus Notechis; species Notechis scutatus. The sequence goes on from NC_142011.1 coordinate 82,694,987, forward strand.
TACAATGTCCTATAATTACTATTATACTATCACTTAATTACTACGTTTAAGGAGAAAAGTGGTGGGCCAAATAAATATGACCGGTGACAAAAGCTAACATTTTAGGAGAATAATATTCTTTTGCATATTTAGAATGTGAAATTTAATTGCATATTTAGAATGTGAAATTTAAAAACTGAACAACATAAATAGCTTCTATATTCACTTTCTTTGACTAAAAAATTGATACATTGAGCAGATAAACCTATGGCCTTGTTTATTCAATGGACTGAAGACTTCTTACACTTGCCACCTATGAGCAGATTGCCTATCAATGTAGACTTTGTATGGATAAATATAATCAAATATGAATTTCATTTACACGAAATACAGTAGGTTAAAACAATGCACAATAATGATATCAATGTATTTTATTAGAAATATTATGCAAATAAATATACAGGTATGAGTACTTATGTGTATATATGTATGTATACATGTATATATACACACATACATACTTATATAATATTTGCATATATATATTCAGGTTTTGGCATGTTCGGGTCTTTTCCCATGTAAGATTGAGAGTATCTTGGTGACATTTCGATGAGGTCCCACTCGCCATCTTCAGGCTGGTGCTTTCGGCTTCGTGCTTGTGTGAGTAAAGTGTGATCGGAGCTGGTCCGGTGTTGGTTTTCGTGGCTGGGACTCATTTGTTGATAAGGTCCCAGCCACAAAAACCAACACCGGACCCAAAACAACACACGACACCAACACCAATCTCCTTCATCAGACTCAAACCCAAACCATAGACAAAAGGCAACCACCATCCAGAAACCAGACCATGGCTGCATCACCAGTTGCCACACAGCCCGACCCCCAAACTAAGCAAACTGACACACACCATGAACATATAGCCAGACCTCAAATTCGGAGCCAAACCAAAACCCGGAACATTACATCACAGCCATCCGCTCAGGATATCACATCATGGAACTCAGGAGGTTACACCATAAAGCCTCAGGATGTTGCAACACAGCCAACGACCCAGGAGATTACATCACACAGCCCATTACCCAGGTTGTTACAACACAGGAGGCTGATAGACACACAGCCAATACCTCAACCATACGTGTTCTTACGAAAAAGCCAGCCAATCTGCAAACATCAACCAATCAAGAAATGACAACACAGCCAACCTGTCCACCAGTATTAATAGGGAGACAGCAGCTCAGATCACGCTTTGCTTGCACAAGCACAAAGCCGAAAGCACCAACCTGAAGATGGCGAGTGGGACCTCGTCGAAACGTCGCCAAGATATTCTCAATCTTACACGGGAAAAGACCCAAACACGTCAAGACCTGCATGTATGTATGTATGTATGTATGTATGTATGTATGTATGTATGTATGTATACAAATATGCTTCGCTATGAAACTATGTGGTCGGGCTTAGTTTTTTGGGAGAAAAATAAGGGGGAAAATTGTGCCTCTGCCTACCAGCATCCATCGGTATTCATCTGGCTAGCATCCTGTCAGTGTGTGAGAGAGTTGAAGGATGTTTGGAAATTGAAAAAGTATTTGCTGTGTGAGCAAGAAGGAGACAGCAAGGAGCCTGGGTGTGGCTTAGCTCAACTGTTCTGTACTAAAGCTGCTTGGTGCTGTGAAACTAAAACTGAAACTGAAACTCCTTAGCATTTCTTTTCAGGTGGGGAGGGGGAGTAGAACTCCTTAGCATCAGAGCGTGTTTATAATAATATAGGAAATACTAATGCTCTGATGGTCATTTCGAAAAATCCTTTCTTAGTGAGCACCTAGAAGCCAAAAGGAACATATTTGCCAAATTTCAAGTTTGTAGGCTTTACGGTTCTGGAGATTTTTGTGATGATGCATGAGTGGTATCTCACATACATATATTTGGTATTTCACATATATGTATATAATTGTTTACTGCTGTAATAACAAAATATACTTTTAAAATACAACAGAAAAAATATATCTTTTAAGGCAGTGGACCCCAAATGTTTTGGCAGCAGGAACCAGTTCTGTGGAGAGTGCTTTTTCCCACAGATTGGCAAGGTGTAGATCCTGTGTGTCCACTAAATTAAATGAATGGATGGGGCTTCACTCGCTTGTGTGGCCTGGTTCCTATCAGGCTGTGGATCAATGCAAGTCTGGGCCCAGGGATTGGGCACGTCTGTTTTAAGGTGTTTTTTTTAATCAATGTATGTATCTTTTTGTTTTGCTCCTTTTTTGTTTTCTGTTATTATTTTTAAAAAGTTACCAAAGTAAATTGAGGGTGAATCTTGATCACTGCTAATAATAATGACAAGAAGCCCATAAATGCTGAAAAGCAACCATTTATGGACTCCTTTTCGTGTGTAAAGTATGAGTTCTCCTACTTTGTGATACGTTTTCTTTGAACAAAGTACTAGTCCACTGATGTAAATGGAAAGAAAACCAGGCAGTTCCTTTCTCAAACATAGCAACTTAAACTGTGTGGACTTCAATTCTCAAAATTCTCCAGTCAGCATACTGAATATGTATGCCAGGAATGGGGAATCCATAGTCCTCCAAATATGACTGAACCCCATTAGCCCCAGGCAACATAGTACCTTGCTACCAACTTCTGAAGTTGCAGGTTAGGATGCGTGAATTAGTCTAAACAGGGTGTATGTTAGCCGAACATATGCCGAAGTATAAGCCTATAAATGTTTTCTATGGATTATTTTTCCTGATATGAAAAATTCAACAGTTATTACATGTGATTTTCTCTAAAATTCAAATTTTATACATAGCTTTCTCTAATATATACTTATTCCTAACTGGTCTGGCCTTCTGGATATTTAAAACCATGAGTCCTACCAAACAGCCAATTATAAAATTGTTAGTTTGATATATTTTATTAGTTATTTATTGGTGCTTCTGGTTGTTTGATTTTAAATGCTTGGTTTTGCTCATGCATTGTCACATTTCGAGGATCTGATGATGTAGTGATATAAATTTGATAAGTAAGTAAATAAATGAATGGCATTTCTTGATATGCACATATTTTTAATTCAGTACTCCATAAGTAATTTGCTTCTTGTGTACCGTTTTCCCAACATGTTTTCCAAATTTCACTTTAGTGGCTCACCCTCGTTGAAAAACATTCCCAGAAGGATTTGCATTCTATTTTTATTTATTTTTTTATCCCTATTTGCAGGACAGCAGCATCTGGAATCTACAGGTCTCCCAAGTCTGCTTTATAATCAAACCATTGTGTTGCAATAATAGGGAAAAAGTTTCCTTCAAGTCACTTGTGTTCCTTTTAGACAGTTCTCAAGCGAAATATCTTCACCAAGCAATTTAAAAAAGAAGAAAATTTTGTATTTTATAACTATTTGACTAGCAGCTTCATTTTAGAACAAAAAGGGCTGATTAATAGATATAAGGCTGATGCTCCACTTGGCTTCCAGGCTTCACTACAAATTAATATGATCTTTCATAGCCAACAATTAATTTTAACAACCATTTAAAAATCAGTAGTAGAAAGCATTCATGTTTTATTCTTTGTCAAGGAAAGTTGTATATTCATATAGAACAATTAACTGTGCTAATTGATTTGTTTTTACTCTAACACCTCACCAGCAATTACTGCATTCCAATTTAATGTTCTATTAGCAGAATTAACAGCAAACAGAAACCAAAACTAAAACCAGCTTTTGAAAATGCAGCTGAGGTGTTCATTTTTATTAACAAGGGGTAATTGTGTCTGTTTAGTGATTTGCTCTGAGATTTTTCTTAAAGAATATTTTTTTAATACTGTACCATTTAAAAGGAGACTGTGAAAAACCTAGGGAAGGATTTGAATTAAACAGTCTTTCACCCTTTTAATATCTCACAAGAGATTTTTCTGCACTGATTCATTTAATTTAGTGGACACAGCAGTGTGGCCCATTGATTGTGGACAAAACTTCTGAAGGGCCTGGTGTGCACCCCTGTTAAAACGTGGGAAGAGAGTAAAGTTGGCTGTGAATTAATTTGATTCTGTACATAATTCTTTTTTCAATGGGATTCTGTGTCCCATTGCAGAGGCATGAAAAAAGGAGACCCCGAGTTTGATTGCTTAATATTCATCTACATTTTCCTCTCTATGGGCACAATATGCTTGGCTTAATTAACTTTTCTCAAAGGTGAAGCAGTGCGCACCATCTGCTGTGAGACAATCACATTTGTATGCCTCTCAGAATAATCCCTTTACTTCTGAAACCGCTATCATACAGGAGCCAAATCTGAAAAACTTTCAAATGGCATTGCTTGCCATTGAAACCAATGCTGTTTCAGTCCCAGTGGTAGCATGCTGGCATGATTTGGTCAAAGAGAAATGGGCTCCATTTTTTATTTGCTTGATTTGGTTACTTGTTTTAAAGGAGTTTGGAGAAACAGATCCTATTTTGTAACCCTCTTCCCAGTGATTATGTTGAGCACAATTCTTCAACCTCACCAGTTTAAGCATTCAACCTGCTTCCTTTAAAAACCCAGTTCAAAAGAACAAGGGCTTAACAGGCACAATCTACCAATCACCTATCTCTTCTGCATTGCTGTTGTGGGATATTCTTTTTTAATCAATCAATAAATAAACTGAGCTGGAGAAGGAGATTTTTTTTAAAAAAAACAAAAACAACAAAGTCAGACACTTCTGCCTGTAAAGAATAATTGAGTCACTTAAAATTCCAATGTGAAATATTGAGACAAAGTATAGCCATTTAATTTTTTAATCAAGTTTCAAGGACCACACAGTGCTATCAAGGGCCTACTGAACTTGCTCTAAAGCTGGGTCATTATTTGATCTTTGTGGCTAGTAATCTGATTATCTCATTGTGGAGGTAAACTTCAGACCCAATCTTGTTAGCAGCTGGCTAGGCTGGATTACCCCAGCTACTGAGGTGGAAAATGAACTGAGCAGTCCGTCTTTGGCCTTGCTCCCTTTGAGCCTAAGGTTGGCTACTTCAGGGTGTCTACTTTTGTATCTGAATCAGCACTTTATACTTCAATCTCTCTTTTGCAGTGCAAACATATTCTCAGGGTAATGTCATGACAGGGTTTATAATGCCCTTGAAAATCCAGCATTTTGAAACAGGTAGGAGAATGGCCTTGCTAAAACCGGACAGGGGCAGAGTTATTTAATTAAAGCCATCTGATCAAGGATGTGGGGGTCCTCTTTTAATTTTAGACTCACACTGGCTTGAGTTGCTAAAATATGCAAATGCTCACTGGAGTTGTGTGGTCTGTCCTTAAGACACTCACAGTTTTGCTTGTGGCAGCATTACGGCTTTGACTGCTTTTACAGTGAATGCACAGCACCGTCAAAGCACAGAAAGTCTTGAGAAATCGCCTGAAAGAGTTCAAAGGATCCAAAAGACAAAAAGGACTAAGCTGGGATTTTTATGTACACTGAAAAGAAGAATAAAATATAAGTTCTCTAATGCAGGCTGTTATGGCAGTGTTACCCATATCAAAGCCCGATGGGGCTACTGAGGAGTGTTGAAAGTTTTCTGGCCCGCCATATGCAAAAGAGAAATAGGAACAATTTAGGCTGGCGGTGATTTTGCTACATGAGCCATTGAATGCTCTTTTTGGACACACTATTGAGGGAACAAGGAATTCAAAGAGTTTGAACTCGAACAAGTTTTCTGCCTCAATAGGCCATAATCAGTCCCAAAGAACTGAGTACTACTGAGTGTAGTGCTCTGCTCTCTAAGATAACCAAGGTCTCTGTGTTGTTTTGTTTTGTTTTGCCTGCTATTATAATACACATCAAAGAAAAAGCTCTTATGTTGGCCCTTATCAATCTTGCTTACCCTAAATCTCTTTAGGACAGATTTTTTGTTTTGAAAAAGTGAAGGGAACAAATTACAATTATGTGCCCTTCTCAACTATCACTGTAGCACATTGATTAGAGTTGATTGATATAAATGAATAAATATATAAATAAATAAATATATAGGTACTAAGCAGGCTACTGTTAAAGAAACCAGAGAATCCAGCTGCAGGTTTACCCATGTATACAACAATACAAATCCAGAATCTGAACTTCTGAAAAAACATTGCAATTTTTTGACCTACAAATCACAGGGCATTTTTTTTCCCTTGGGAAACAGCTCCCTCTCGTCCCCAAAGCAATATTCTGATACAAAGTAAGATGCAGAATTCTTTTAATAAAAAAATAAGAGATAATTAAAATAACACCAGCGGTTAAATATATCAAATGCTTTCAGCTTTTACAGTTCATACAAAATAATTATTCAGCCCTCAGTTTGTGTGTTTGCAGTATCTACAGAAATTATGTAACCAAGCACAGCAACAATGAATTTTAGCAAGTATGATGCAACTTTATTAATCTTAGAAAAGTAGTAACCCATGGCAGCATGACATGTAAGGTTTTATTACAAACTCTTTCAATGGTACAAAACACCAGTGCTTGAATTTGGTACAAAATTGGTACAATGAAATTGAATTTGGTACAAAATTTGGTACAATGGTACAAAACACCAGTGCTTGAAGCAGATTGAATTTTTCTTTCAGAGTTAAGGAAGACAGGACATTATTACTTTTATAAAACTATAATATTGATAATTATAAATTCCTCTACTTGATCTGCCTGACATGTTTCTTATGTAAATTTAATGATCTCCATGGGCTTTATGTAACTGCATCATTTACAAAATTTGGAATTTCTAAAAAAAACAAATAACGGTGATTTATCTCCTTCTCTGAACTTTTCCAATTTCTGAATTTCTTCTTAAGTATGTTGCCCAGAATTAGAATTAGTTCTTAAAGTGGTGTCTAATGATTATTTCCTGTAATTTGGCTACTCTTTATCTTGATTTAACCTAAAATTGAATTTGCATTGTTTGCAGCCATATCACATTGCTTTTCATATTCAGTTCATAATCAGCTGCTGGTTCAATATATTTTTGCAATGTGCTGCATTCCGCATTCCACGTACGTTTGGTTTCACTTTGCTAAGTAAAAAAAGATGTATTTTTTCTATTAAATTTAAAAAAAAAAAAATTCTAAACTCGTAAGTTATTTTTTATTGTTTCTCTCTTCTAGAGCTCAATTTTCTGGCACCTGCAAATTGGATATGCATTCTTTCAATGTTCATCCAAGTCATTAATAAAATTGCTGAATAATAGGAGGCAGAGGATTGAACTTTGTAGGACCCCATTTTATATGTAACCCCAGTTTAATGAAAATTATTTACAAGTATAATTGAAGTATGCTTTCTTAGCCAGTTATATATTCATTTAATTCTCATCCATTTCAGCCCATACTTATTGTAGCAATTTTACTAATTAGAATGTCATGAGATACTTTGTCAAATGTATCACTGGACTCATTGAATGTTGAATCTACTACATTCCCCCAGTCTATTAAAGAAATTATTTATTTAAAAAAATGAAATAAACTTTATAAAGTAATATTCTATATCCAGAAGATATAGAATGCTTACTTCTTCCTTCTCCAACAAATTGCCTTCACAAAGCTTTTGGATCATCCTTGAAACAGTCAGGATACATGAGAAAAAATGAAATTTGCTTGAATATCCCAGAACTTTGTCTCAAGAATTGAACATTTTATACTATTTGTCTTCCAATAAATGCCATAACTGTTTGGGAAAAAATACAGTTTGCTGTTGAGAAGCATCATCCATATTTTCTAGAATTGGTGAGGGATAATAAATATCAAAAACAACATAGCTCTTATTTGTTCTACTACATTGTAATCCAGGTGTTCTCTGCAATATCAAGTTCATTCATTTGGATTTATGAATAGGTATGGCAACTTTGACATGCACAATTTACAATATTTATATTCCTTTTGAGCAGGTTGCATTTTTTATTTTTATTTCCTATATTCTAAGCATGAGAGAGCTCACTGTGTTCAGTACAATAATCATGCTTTAACCATGTGAAAAAGGATAATATTTAAAATAAAAGGGGGATGGTTTCTTCACTCTTGCATATACTGGTCAAAATGTTATTATCATATTGTTATATGCTTCCAAAACAGCTATAATTATACCCATATTAAAAGCTCTATTGGGGTCCATATACCTATCCCACCAGGTCCAGTAAGACTTCCATCTGACAAGATCCAGCCTTTTTTTACTATGGAACCTGCCCTCTGAAACATTAGTCCCCCTAAAGGTAAAATTAACCCTGATCCCACTCGCCTTCCAGAAATCTCTTAAAACCAGAGATGGCCGCTGCCAATTCACATTGGTTCAGGAGAACTGGTAGTTAAGATTCTGTTCAGTTTGGTGAACTGGAAAATCCCACCACTGGCTGACTCCTCCCCAACTCATTTTTGGCCTGTTTTGGGGGGGCATTCTTGGCTTCTTTTCAGGCTGTTTTTTGACTTGTTTTCTCCCTGTTTTCAGGCTGTTTTTCGACCCATTTTCAGGCCATTTTGGGGCCAAAAGCAGCCTGAAAAACACCCTGAAAATGACCCCAAAACAGCCTGAAAACAGCCAAAAACAGGCCGAAAAACAGGCAGGGGTGGGGCCAGCCAGTGGTGGGATTAGCCCCAACTGTCTGAATCCTACTTCTGCCTTTGAGGCGAGTGGCCGGGTGGCAGGGCTGGGTGTGATGAATGATGTCACCCACCCAGTCACATGACCAACCGGCCACACCTACCCAACCAGAGAACTGGTTGTTAAGTTATTCCAACCCCACCACTGCTTAAAACATTATTTTCAAGAAGGCTTAGGGATCCCATAAAAACAGAGAGCCTGTGAGATGGTTATATAGTGTGTAGGATGTGGGTCCATTCTCCTGTGGTCTTATTTATATTAATGTTTAATTGTTTTTAATAATTGTTTTAGACTTACTTTTAAACTTTTTTTTTTGTACACTGCCCGGAATTACGTTTGTGTGATGTGCAACTGTTTAACTTTGAAACATAAATAAAGTTCAACATTTCAAGGTAGATTTCAGAAAGAAAAAGGGTGAAAGTGTTTTGAGATGCTTATCGACTTCCAAGAAAGGTATGGTGAAAACAGTTCTGCTGATGATTTGTAGCAAAGATCAAGGAACTGGTGAGTAGATCAGTTTCTTGGAATCTCTCCGGATAAGGAGAGGGTGGGAAACCACCCGCAAATGAAAGCAAATATATGTGACCTAGAGAAATGTTGCAGGATCCAATCTGAGTTGGTCACTGAGACCAGAGGTTTATTCTTCCAAGCTTTTCAAGGGCTCATACTAAAACCCATCACTAGGGAACTTCTTTCTCTCCATAATAGGTGTTCTACACATTGTATTTATATGGTGCCTGGTTGTGTGTGGCTTTTAGATCTTAATTAGAGTGTTGGTGACTAGCTATTAAATCATTACACTGATATATGCTCCAATGGCTGTTCCTCATGAGGAGACTGTATGACAATGGTTTTCTACAGGTTTGAGTACCGGGAGAGAATGTGATCAAGCATCTTGTTTGCAACCATAGCAGAGACCTTTAAAAAGGACACTATGTTCTATGACTGTTTCCTAGTATGATTTGATTTCTTATTGTACCCTATGACCAGGAGTGGGATGCTACCAGTTCGGCCCGGTTCTATAGAACCGGTAGCTGCAAAGAGCAGCTGACACCGAACCGGTTCGGTGTTTGGCCCACCCGTCTGCCCAGGCTCTAGGCCAGGGGTGTCCAACCTTGGCAACTTTAAGACTTGTGGACTTCAACTCCCAGAATTCCTCAGCCAGCTTTGCTGGCTGAGGAATTCTGGGAGTTGAAGTCCACAAGTCTTAAAGTTGCCAAGGTTGGACACCCCTGCTCTAGGTTGTCCTTTATTCCCTGCTTTTCCCTCCTCAGCTGCTTTTCACAGCACAGCTGAGGTTGAAAAAGCAGGAAACAAGAGGATTTTCAAACGCTCCGCACTCTCGCGCAGCGCTTATCAGCTATCCAGGCGGCACAGCTGATGATTTCTTGCAAACGCTGCACACACACGTGTTATGATTGTCCACAGTTTGGAGAACCGGCAAATCGCTTCACTGGCTGGCCCCTCCCCTCCCCGCCCACTCACTCTTTACCTGGCATGCGAGCTATCCAACTTGCCTGATTTGGTAAGTTGCTATTTTTCCTTTTTTTCCCCCGACCATCAGCTGTTCTGTTCTGCCAGGAGATTTAGATTAGCTAGAAGGCAGGAAATCCTTGGATTTCTTGCTTTCTAGCTAATCTAAAAGCAGAGCTGAATCTTCCTTAGGACTGAAGCTTCTACTTTTCAGTGCAGACTCAGGTAGCCAACTGCAGATAGATAGATGTCTAAGTGAATCTGTGATTCTGTGAGCAACTCAATCTGCCTGCCTGTTTTTCCTGCTTTTGGGTAAAAGTTGCTCTTTTTTATGAAAAATATATATCAATATTTACATACATGGTGTGTTGTGAGTTAATTTTGTGAGTTTGCTTGCAAGCAGATTTTATGTGACAGACTCAGGTAGCTGATTGCAGAAAGATAGATCTCTAAGTGAATCTGTAATTCTGTGAGCAACTCAATCTGCCTGCCTGCTTTGCCTGCTTTTGGCTAAAAGTTGCTCTTTTTTATTAAAAAAAATAAATCAATATTTACATAAATATTTATAATATTTACATACAAGCCATGGCCACCCAGTCACATGACCACCAAGCCACACCCACAAATTAGGCCACACCCATAGAACTGATTGTTAAGAAATTTGAATCCTATCCCTGCCTATAATTATTATTAAATGTTGTACTTTATGATTCTTGACTCTTAACGAATGTATCTTTTCTTTTATGTACACTGAAAACATTTGCACCCAGACAAATTCCTTGTGTGTCCAATCACACTTGGTCAATAAAGAATTCTATTCTATTCTATTCTATTCTATTCTATTCTATTTTTACAAAACTCAATATCTAATCACTTTTGGAAATTGCCTATTACTATTTTAAAGTTTTTAGTGATTTTTAGAATGACAGGTTTGAAAAGTTTTTTTCTGGTAAGTATATCTTCAACTCTGAACAAAAGAAAAAATAATTGCAAAAATTAAGTTAAAAATGTAAAGAATTTGAAATAAATAGCAAACAGCTAAAGTTTTCATCTAAGAAAGTTATAAACTGACTAATGTTCCGTTAAATTTTGAATATCTACTTTTATTATAAGATAAATATTATAAAACTTCTAAGACTTAGTTTGGTTACCTCGGCAATTGCAATCATAAAATATAAATGATTATTTTAAAAACTGGACACTAGAGGGGACTAAAGCTTTTAAGCAGAAGGAAAAAAAATACAAAATCTGGTGATTATTAATACTAGGAATGATACAAAATATGATAAAATATAATACATCTTTCAAGAATGGAGCCAGAAGTTAATAACTACAAAATCAGCACTGTCAGTAATGGTGTCTGTTTCTATGTGTAGACTATGTCTAAAAAATGTTAATGAAGGAATGACAGATTTGGAATAAATTTTATCCAAAAAGACAGAGAAAGTAGCAAAGGTAGAACAACAAATGACAGGCCAAGAGAAAATTTGGAAAAGAATTCTTTACTGGATATACAAAAGAAACTCCTCTAAGTTTTAAAAATTTAAAGGGAATTACAAATGATAAACCAATAAAATGACCTGGAAATGTTTTCTTATTGGATTTATAAGAGGCTTTTTGAAGTTTTGAAGAAATCTGTATGATGGGATAAAGAAGAATTGAAGAGAAATCAAATTCTATGACAATATTTCATTGCATTACAAATTAAGACTCTTAGCAATAAAAGGAAAGTCTATAGAGTTGGTTTATTTGATCAAGGTTAAAATAATACTTTTTTGCAATGTTCTGGCAATAGTCCAAAATAGTCCATTGTGGACTATTTGCTGATACAGGTTTGAAAAGTTGATAGTTAATGAATTTGTTTATAGATAAAATATGGGGTGTGGGATGAAGATATGTGTATGCGTGTTTCTGTGTGGGTGGGTATATGTTAGAGGGGTGAAGTGTTATTAAATTTATTTATACTTGTTATGATGAAGGTTAGAACTCACTTCTTTATATATTTTCTATATTTTCATTTTCTTCCTTTTTTTTCCTTTTGTCTTTCTTTGGACTATTTATTCCCCCCCTCCCCCATTTTCTTCTTTGCTTTAATACATCTTGTATTTGTTTGTACTTAACATTCTTAATAAAAATTACATTAAAAATAGAACCATTTCATTTCCATTGCTCGTCTCATTCTGCCTTCTTTCATACTCGTTTCTTCTCAGTATTGTCCTATTTCAAATTGAGAGTTTAATAAAGACATATTTCATTTTTTCACAACAACTTTCTTTTCAGAAGTTATCTATTCTTAAAGCCATATATTGAAAGCAATCAACTGATCTCCCTAAGAAAAAGATGAGACAGTTTTTCCAAAACCATTACATCACATGCCCTGGCTTGGATAGAAAGATCTACTAGTTGTAGACATACTACCCTCTATACACTAGTGCTGGATTAACCACAGTAGATATGTTCAAATGTTAGGCTCCAAAAATTAATCATCTGAATTGCACAGCATGTTAAGGCAATGTTTCAGCTGCCTTAAACATGCTGAACCACAACTACCTACCCCCATTTAAGTGTGAATCAGAATTTTGCACATCCTAGTTGAAAGGGTTGAAAGGCTCACCCTGTCAATTTCCACTCCATTTTATGTTACTTTATGTAAATTAAAATTGCCTTTGAGTCAAATATTTATTTTTATTTATTTTTATTTATTTATTTGATTTGCCAATTGTTTACAAGATAATAAGTATAAATGTATACATAGTTGTGAATACATGAAATGGTTACATATAAGAAAAATAAAAGAATAAGAGAAACAATAGGACAGGGACGGTAGGCACGTTGGTGCGCTTATGCACGCCCCCTACAGACCTCTTAGGAAAGGGGTGAGGTCAATAGTAGACAGTCTAAGGTTAAAGTTTTTGGGGTTTGGGGAAGAAACTACAGAGTCGGGTAGAGTATTCCAGACATTGACCACTCTATTGCTGAAGTCGTATTTCCTGCAATCAAGTTTGGTGCGATTTACTTTGAGTTTGTATCTATTGTGTGCTCTTGTGTTGTTATGGTTGAAGCTGAAGTATTCATTGACAGGTAGGACGTTGCAATGTATGATTTTGTATACCATGCTTAAGTCAGACCGAAGACGGCGTAATTCAAGGTTTTCTAGTTCTAGAATTTCAAGTCTGGTGGCATAAGGTATTCTACAGCGAGTAGAGGAGTGGAGAACTCTTCTTGTGAAATATTTCTGGACTTTCTCAATTGTGCTAATATCAGATACGTAGTGTGGGTTCCAGACTGATGAACTGTATTTGAGTATTGGTCTAGCAAATGTTTTGTATGCTCTGGTTAGTAGTGTGATATTACCAGAGAAAAAGCTACGTAGGATTAGGTTAACAACTCTTAATGCCTTTTTGGCTATGTAGTTGCAGTGTGCTCTAGCACTTAGATCATTAGAGGTGAGTATTCCAAGGTCCTTTACAGAGCTTGGGTCATCAACAAGATCTTGACTATTCAGCTTGTATTTTATTTTCTGATTTTTTTTTGCCAATATGTAAGACAGAGCATTTATTTGTTGAGATTTGAAGTTGCCATTTGTTTGACCATTCGGATACATAGTCAAGATCTTTTTGTAGGGTAGCAGTATTGTCTGTGGTATTGAACAGCTTTACATCATCAGCGAAGAAGAACGCAATTGCTCTTAATATGATCACAGAGGTCGTTTATGTAGAGTATGAAGAGAGTTGGTCCTAGAACACTGCCTTGGGGACACCACTATTGACAGGTACTGGATTTGATAGGACGCTCCCGATTTTGACCATTTGTTGTCTGTTTGACAGGAATGCTTCTATCCAGTTATTCAGTTGTCCAGAGATACCATAGGATTTTATTTTTAGGAGTAGTTTGTCGTGTACCACTGAATCAAAGGCTTTACAGAAGTCTATGTAGATTGCGTCTATTGTTTTGCCCTGGTCGAGTTGTGTTGTCCATATGTTTTTGCAGTGTAAGAGTTGCAGATTACAGGATAGTTTTTTTCTGAAACCAAATTGTTTATTGGAGAGTAGGTTATTTGTCTCTAAGTGAAGGATGATGGATTGGTTAATAATTGATTCCATGACTTTACAGGTGACGCAGCATAAGGAGATTGGCCTGTAATTTTCAACTAGGCTTGGGTCTCCCTTTTTGAAGATGGGGATGACTGTGGCTTGTGACCATAGGTTAGAGGCAAGGAGCTGGTTCTGAAAGATTTTTCAAAGATTATGCTTAGAGGTTTGGCTATGGCAGTGGATAGCTTTCTTAAGAAGTAGGCACATATTCCATCCGGTCCAATAGATAGAGATGGTTTTAGGTTGCGTATTGCTTTTTCAACATTGTCTTCTGTGAAATCGATATGTATTAGATCATTGTTGTTATCTGTGGTACGGCTAGGAAATATTGGGCATGATCCATTGCTGTTTACAAATACTGAGCCGAAGAATGTGTTAAAGATGTTGGCTTTAATGGTGTCGTCGTTGCAGTCTTTACCATCAGGTCCTATCAAGGGAGGGATGGACCTTGAGTCTTTTAGTTTGTTGTTTACAAAATTGTAAAAAGCGCGGTGGAATTGGTGCTTAGAAGGTTTTCCTCTTGTTTAATGTGATAATTGGTGCATTCGGTCTTTATCTGGTGGCATAGATTTTTGTATCGGTTTTGAAATTGTGGCGTGACCAGATTTGTTTTTCCGCCAGAGTGATCTCTTTTTGGATTGAAGTTTCCTTATTGATATGGGTAATCTGCTTTTTTGTTTTGTTTTGGGAGTTGTTGTTGGTACATATAGTTTGATGACTCTTTTGACTTCAAGTAAAAATATGTTATAATGGTCTTCAACGGTATTGCATCCAGTGAATAGAGATTGCCAATCAAGGGATGAGAGATCGTTGTCTATAAGATCATAGTTGCCTTTTTGAAGTTACAATAGGGGATTACATCATTGTGGTGATTTTTGTGTGGATGTATGTTGAGACAAAAGTCGATCATATTGTGGTCACTACTGGAAAAGGGTTCTTTAGATTGTATTCCGTAGATTAGGTTCAAACTGTTGCAGAAGATGAGATCGAGGCAGTTGTTTAGTCTAGTGTTGTTGGTTACTAGTTGTTCCAGTCCCAGATTTGTAATAGCATTGTAGAAGGTTGTGTGTATGATTTCAGTTGTACAATCATTTAGGGTCCAGTTAATATGAGGTAGATTGAAATCACCAAGAAGGATAAAAGGGTATGGGCAGGATGCAGCCCATGTTAGTAATGTATTTAGCTTGTTTACATGTTCGATGTCATAATCAGGTGCTCTGTAACATAGTAAGAATCGAATTGTGATATTTGAGGATAGTTCACAGATGATGGTTTCAGGAAGGGCAAACTCCTGGGTAACTTGGATATTTTTTAGATGTAAGGATTTTTTATAGAATATAGCAACTCCACCTCCTCGACGATTTTCACGATCTGATCTGTAAACATGATAGTCTCTTACTGTGGTAATGGAGTCGGGGAGAGATGCATTGAGCCATGTTTCACAGACAAATATAATGTCGAAGTTAGCCATATTTAGGAGGAAGAGAAATTCAGGTATTTTATTCATGAGGCTTCTTGCATTGAGTAGTTTGCATTTAAGGCCGGCAGTAGTTGGAATTGAGGTAGTTGGGGGCGTGCGTGCCTAGTCTTGGGTGATGGTGGATGGGTTATATATATATAAATATATATCATATATATATATTATATATATATAAATATATATCATGATCACCTTATGGATGTGCCCATGTAATTGTCTTTGCCATCTATGGCAGTGGTTTATCATTCCCTTCAATGGGGATGTTTTAACTTCCCACTTTAGCTTGTAGCCATGGAGATTCCTGATGCCTCCCATCCAAGTTCTCTGCTCTTGCTCAGGTCTACTTTTGCTCAGCTTTCTGAAATTAGCCAAGGTTGAACACTACTATATATAGAAGTATCTGAAATCTAAAACAAATTAAAAATGAGGTGGTAAAACCATTCCCAAATGCTTTTTAATCCTAAGCTTGGTCCACTTTGTGCAGTGAAATTGCTTCTCAAATGCCACATGAAGTGCGGGAATCATACCTGGTATCCCTGGATTTATCTTTGCATTATTGTTTACAGATGGTAGATTACTTTTGGATTAAATCCCCCTTTGGGTCTCCTTTATTAGAAAAACTGTACCATCTAATCTTGCAAATGGATGTTTCTTTTCTTGCTTGCAATAGCATGGATCATCTGCAACATCGCCTGAATAAGTGTACCATTTGTCACAGGATAAAAAACTGTCATCATTAACTTGATTAATCAAATGGTGCTGTTAAAGATGGATTGGTAAACATAAAGTAGGCAGTCCACTGCCAGGTAACAAATAAATATGAACAAGTCAACTTATACCGGATAACAACCTTCACATTTTTTTTTTGTTTGGAAAGCTATCAATTACCAGTAGTTATTCCACTGCCCCAGATACACTTTTTCTAGCAACAAAAGAATGGCTTGCTCAGAAGTCATGCTGCTTGTTCACTTTAGATATTTGTCTGGAGATACTTTGTTAAGAACTTTCACTTTTCTTGTATAATGTGAAACTTTGACTTTGATGGTCTGAAGGACATAATGATAGAACTGAAAACATGTAATAGAATTATTCTATGTTCAAGATATCACTAAATTTCTGAACTGTGATTATAATTCTGATAGCAGGAGTCAAAATAAGCAAGGCCAAGGAAGAGTTTCATTTTTTTAATTAACACAGATGGAGACAGGGGTGGGATTCAACCGGTTCGGGGGAACCTCTTCGTCCGAAGATCAGCTATCTCTGAATCAGTTCGCTGCGATGAGCATGTGGGCCCACCTGCCTGCCCCTGCTCTTTCCTGTCCTTTACTTCCTTTGCTGTGGAAGGTAAGTATTGTAGCTGTTTGAACTGTGGACTGTGCGATCGCCAAACCAGTCGTTATACTGGTGGAATCCCACCCCTAGATAGAGATGAATGTGGCTTGTATTTAGAAGCCACCTTTGGGGAAGGCAGGGAAGGGGGGGTGAAGAAGTAGCTCAGGTTCTGTTGTTTAGGACAAAAAAAAAAACAGGACAAAACACAGGAGAAATTGAAAAGGTATTTTCGAGAACTGGTGACCAGATACGACTGGGGTCTTGAAGAAGTAGGCGAGGGTGACATATAAAACAAAGCTATGGGGAGTTATTAAAGGACAGGGAATAGATTTGGTCAGAAGTGATCAAACTCTTGATGGTCAGGGCATAATTTTGAACATTGAGGGGAAGCCAGACTTCATCAAGGGAAAGGGGATGCAAAGACAAGCAGGATTTTCTCCTGCATCCTTTTTTTCTGGATTTTTTATTTTTTTTAGGTTTGTTAAGCTTTCTCTAAGGTTGACATTAAAGTTGCCATGTGATTTCTGTTTAAAAGAGTAAGAAACCATCCTCCCCAATTTCCAGCAATTGTGCTTGAAGTCAATGCTGGTGGCAAAAGGAGCTTGGGACTTCATATAGTCTAGAGCAGGGGTTCCCAACCTGGGGTGCGAGACGATATTCCAGGGGGTGCGAGAAAAGTCCAGGTAAATAATAGGATATCGGCTATATGTTGGCATTTTTATTTATTATGCAATGAATTAACTTTGTTTTCATTTTAGAGTTAAGTATCGTTATTTAGTGGCCGTCACATACATAGCTGAAAAGATTCAATCCTACCATATATTTAACGTGTTCAGTAGTTCCTAAAGTCTAAATTTCAGGGGGTGCGAGGTTCGAGTGAAATTCTTTAGGGGTGCGGGGCGAAAAAAAGGTTGGGAACCACTGGTCTAGAGCCACCAGCTGCACGTTCTTGTTCACTATCCATTCTGCGGCCCTGAGCCCCATTTACTATGTTCTCTGAATAAACCCAAAGATAATGAAACATTTTAGTGTTAGCAACTGCATAATATCAAGTGGATGTGCCAATTTCTTTAAAGCATTTCCTAGATTTCCTTACAGCAGCTACCATAGATGATGAACATTATAGTCCAACAGATCTAGAAGACACCAAATTGTGAAAGGTTAGAAAATTATATCTATGGGCCACATGTGACACTTAGACACCTCTTTGCTTCACTATTGAAAGCAGGCAGCAAATAATCCAGATCTTAGTTTAGAAGTGATTGATGAAAATAAATGGCTGATAAATATCCAGGTTCTAGTTCACCCTCAGCTATGGAAGATCTGCAAGACATTCTTTCAGCATGAACTACTTCATGAGGAACTTGTTGTGTGGGAGAATAGAAAAGAGCATTATAAACTATGAGAACCAATTTGTTGCGGAAAGGTTGTTTTGGGGAAGATTGTGACTTCTAGTTCTGCTTAGACATGGAGCCAGCTGGGTTACTGTGGGTGTACACTCACAGCCTGTGTACCACTTTTGAATGGGGGAACTAAGAGTACTAGTGAAAAATTCCTGGGTCAGACACCCCTGTATCCATAGCCACTCAGTCTTGATAGGATTGAGTTAGAATCACTTCCTCCCCATTCAGGCCTGCATAGCTTCCAAGCACTGGGCTAGAATTCCAATGGCCTCACTTTGCAAGCCTAAGGTCAAAATACATAGTTCGGTGTCATCACATACTGAATCCAAAACCAGGAGATGGCCTCATTTAGAGGATTCACAATAAATGTTAAACAGGAGAGAAAATAATGTTGACAGAATTCCCAGCTCTCCCAATCTATCCAGAAGGATATAGTGGCCAATGGTATTAAACCTCTCTGAGAGATCAAAGTTCATAAGGATGCATGCACAACTTACATCCTAGCTATGAAAAGTTGTCTCAGTACTGAATCCCTGCCAGAAACCTAACTGAAACAGATCTGACTAAGAAAAAGAAAAAGTGTGAAATTAGGACTATAATTGTCTAAAATTGTTGGTCCAAGGGCAGCTTCTTGAGGAAGGAGTGTACCACTGCCTCCTTCAAAGCCAAAGGCACTGCTCCCTCTTTCAATTAAGCCAACATCATAATATAGAACCAACTGCAGATCACCTCCCACAATCAGGTAACCAAACTAACAGTCCAGCAAGCCTTGTCCATTTATTTGGGTGTTCCCAACTCAAACTCATCCCAAATCATTCCACAGACTGAGCCCCAAGTATCTCAGCCAGACCTGCCCATTGAAAGTCCAACTTAGAGTAGATCTGAGCAATTTTTTTCTGGCATATCTCCAAAAGCTAATTGTTCTGTAGTAACAAGTATCCAAATGAGAAAACATTATTGCAGTCCAGATGTTGCCCATCACCAATTAAGTCAATATAAGTGAATTGTCCATTTTGTGAAAAGCTGGGGAGTGGGTTGGTCTGTTATAGTAGGTTATAAAACTTATTTCATTGAATGACTACAACAATCCTGCATTATTAGAAAGAAATTAATTTTATAATTGTACATCCCCCTCAATCCCTTAATTAAAATATTAATTAAAATATACACACATACACCACCCAAAGTCTGAGCTTTTAAGGAATCTCACACCAACCAGCACAGAGAAAGCATAATTTATGTTTGCTGAAAGGTTACCATCAGATTACTACAGTTCAGCAGGGACCTTGACTTGACTGGTAACTTATACTACGGCATACTCAACTTGGTGGCTAATTCAGCCCCGATGTTATGAATTATCAGGAGAACCACCATGCTATAAATCTAAATACTGTGACATTTCCAAATTGTCTGCTACCCTGGCAAGAACGTACTAGATTGGATAGTTACATGGTGACTCTTGAAAATGACCTTATAGAAGCATTTATTTCACAACACTTTACCCTCATTTTGATTAATTAGATTTAGAAATGTTCCTCATTGGGGAATGGCAAAAGATGCCAATCAGCTGAGATCGCACATTGAATCCATATAATTTGCCATCTGTCCAAGGTCTGAATGTGTAACAGGCTCTCGAAAGACACACAGGTAAATTATCTTGCTAAATAAACTTTTTCCTTTAAAACTAAATGTTTGCTTATTTTTTAAAAAAAGTCTCTAGTGGAACAAAAAGACACAGGATGAATGTAACCTCCATTCAATGAGACAGAAGCACTAATGTATAATCATTCTAACACACACAATTCTCTCCATAGAGGCATATTTATCAGCACAAGAATCCTCTAGTTTGTGCCAATGTATAAATTGTTGCTCTTCTTGTGGTTTTAGCTAATTGCAGAAAAGCTAATGAATTTCATTAAGTATGAACTCTGTCACCTGAAAATACTCGGAAAAATTGCCTTTTTAGTCCTGATTATAGCCTGCAGAGAAAATACAAATTTTGAATAATATCAAAGCAGAAATTCAAGGATCTAGTTCACTATTTAATTATGGTTTGTTGCAGTCAGCTATTATTGTTGATGATGATGATGATGATGATGATGATGATGATGATGATGATGATGATGATGATGTTTAGATATCTGGAGCAGGAGAGGTTGATTTTATCTTGGCTTAATAAACTGGAACATTGGTGAATCTTGGAGACTTTTTTTCACACATGCTACAAGTTTTCCATTT
This sequence comes from Notechis scutatus, assembly GCF_049901735.1. NCBI lineage: Eukaryota > Metazoa > Chordata > Lepidosauria > Squamata > Elapidae > Notechis > Notechis scutatus. Next base: position 82,715,569 of record NC_142011.1, read on the forward strand.
TTATGTTTCGCTATACAGAGAAATTATGATTAATGCTTTAGAATAAGCCAGTGTAGTCTGTCAATTTCAGACAAGCTTTAATTGTTTGACTTGTTTCAATATGGTTAACCATAGTTTCTCTGTTCATGATAAAAGGTGGAAAATGTGAATTATAATGGAAAATATCCAAATTTGTTTCTTTACTCACAGTAAGGGAAGAATAAAGAGGTATATGCACAATCCACACTCTGATTCAACTCTTCAGTTCTTGCCATATTAAGGCAAAAGCCAATATGTGAACATTGTACAATATAGAACAAAAATTCAAGAGTAGTAAAATGATTTTTGTCATATCTTAAATGAGCAACAGAAAAACTGTCAGCACTTGTAAAAATTCTTACAAGAAAATATTTTATTTAGTTTTTGTTGTTTGAACTGATTGGTGAAATTCATCATTTCAAAACTACAAGTGACCAAAACATGGTCTTGGTAAAATGAATATATATCCTAATTAATCAGTCAGCCATTTAATCTACTGAATGGTGGATCCAATTAATTATTTGCATATAAAATTTTTGTATAGGTCATAATAGTTATAAAACAATTGCCCTTTAAACGTGCAGAAAAGTATTCTTGGCCTACAATAAAGACATTCTTCCTTTAGTTACACGCGGGAGGAATATCTCTCTCTATGGTAGATGCAACTTTGCTCTTGAAGTCTTCTGAAAAGTTTCCACTAATAAGTGTGGATCTACTAAACAAAGAGGACTGATAGTCTATAGCAGGGGTGCCAAACTCAAGGCCTGTGGGCTGGATTCAGCCTGCAGGGCTGATCTGGAAACAGCGAAGGACTGGCCCGCAGTGCCAATGCAGTGCCAATTTTCACTGGCAGAGGGTTGCAGGAAGCTGTCGCAGCTGAAAACAGAGCTTGGAAGCCCATTTTTGCTTGTAGAGTGTTCGGACCACCACAGGTACCCCCGACATGAGTGATATCTGTTAGGGATATACACCCTAGCAGAATCTGCACGGCAGTCAGGCAGGCAGGCAAATATGTGAGATAAACGTTGTTGTAGTTTACACTCAGTAAAACAGATACAATGTGCTAGTTAAATAGTTTATTCCAGTAAGATTTATAGCATAGTCAAAACAGTCCATATATCATACACTAGTTCAGTCCGTCCGGGGATTAATCAGTTGCAAAGTCCAGTGTCGAAAAAGAGGTCAGTAAACTTACAAAATCAGTCCAGCAATATATCTCTTCGCAGTAGAGATATGAAGAAGTAAAACTTCTTTTCTTCCTTCAGCAACAGCAGAGAACACGCAGTTAACAATCCATCATCGTCAGCAAGCAATCCAGTAAGCCAGCAATCAATCAAGTTCTCTTGCTCCCTCTTATGGCGATTTACAGCCGCGCCCAAAATTACATGCTTTGCAGTTAAAGTGACACACACTTAAACTCACTATCATAGTCTATATATATTATTTTACCCAAACTACATTAGGTAACCTATGTTATTCCTAACAATATCGAGCTGGCCATGCCCACCCTGGTCATGCCCACCCTACCTCCTTGAGGTCAAACACAACCCTGACGCAGCCCTCAATGCTAGTCAATTTCCTATGTTCATAATTTCCATTTCAGAAAATCCAGAGCAGAGTTAGACATTGGCAGCCAAGACTGCAGTTTGGACCATGATGTTTAGAATTCATAGGCAGAACGGCCTGTGATTTGAATCTCATCAAAAGTGGAGGGAATGTTACAGAAAAGTGTGGCTATTGAAAGGTTACATACCTCCTATACCACTTAACCTATAGCTAGCACTACAGGTAGTCTTTGAGTGACAACCTTTCATTTACTGATCATTCAAAGGTACAAATAGCCCTGTAAAAATGACGTACAACCTGTCCTCGCACTTATAATCATTGTAGCATCCCCGAACATTTGCCAAGACCCCTGATACCCAGACTGCAGTCCCTGGCACCCAAGTTGATTTATTTTCGCTTTATATGTGCTAGCACCAAAATTCTGGAATTCCTTCCCCCATATGAACTACCTCTTTCACCAACACCTGCCATTGTATGGAAAAAGCTTCCCCAATAAGTGGGAGAGAGGTTTGCTGCTTCTCTGAATCCAGGAACCCAGAAGCAATCTTTTTTGGGAGGGGGAGAAAGCCCAGCAATTTGACTTCCCATATTAAGAATTTGTGTCACCAAATGTTAATGGCAAATTCCATTTTAAAAATGAGCTTTGGAGATGGAATAAATCTGAAGGCCGTTTCTATGAGTTAAGATATCAATAGAAAGGAAGTGGTGGTTGCGTGCACGTTAAATATAGATGTGCAAAGGCATATTAGGTAAAAAGAGGGAAAGTTACTTTGCAATAAGCATGCTGTTAGCATCTTAACACAGCAATCAAGTTTATTTACTGCAATAGAAATCCCACTCATTTTACCAAGGCCAGATTACGAACAGCAGTAAACCACATTTGCTGTGTTGGGGATGGGAGGCAGGATAATATAAGCAGTGAAGTGAAATTAGGGAAATAAAAAGCCTTTGTTGAGGGAAAGGACAATGTTAAACCTCTCCACATTCCTCTTTGTCTCTGAGGAACGATTCTCCATCACCTTGACAGCAATGTTTTATTTCTGTGCTGTAAAGTTTATTTACTTGAATTATTAATGTTGCTTTTGTTTCTTGCAACATCCCTTTTTCTCCTCTTTCCGTTCACCTGCCATAGTTATTTCTGATTCGCATTTCAGGATGATGCAAACATCTCAGGGAAACTCTTCAGTGTCATCCTTATTTTTCTGTGTTATCAGATTACTCTGCCTTTATGCTAAAACTACGCTATTTTACTCCCACCCTCTCTGCCAATGAAGACTGTCGATCACACCAGTTCTTCAAGTGAATGGATACATGATAGAATGAAAACTACAGCTCATGTATCAACAGATAGTATAACTTGTACAAGCAGGAAGCAAATGCAAAACTCACTTTTCACTGCCTATCCTCCTCCTTCCCACAGAAGCTTTTTCCGTAGTTGTCATATGGCCCTAAACTATTGGCTTCTCAGGATCAAAATTAGAATAAATGGTTTTTAAAAGCAGAAATAGGTAAAAGAGCTCTTCCAGCTGCTGACTTAAAGTATTTTCCACCCATTCTTGAATTGGTAGGAAATTGTATTAGCATAAAATATGCTGCGCTGCCCACACTGCCGATCGAAGTCATTTCCAATTTTGTCGTCATTATGTGTCTACAACCTACAATAAGCAAAGCAATTGGTTGATTACTCCTGTTTTGCTGCTCTCCCTCTTCATCCCATCACTGCTGAGTAGAAAAGGATCTGTCACAGTCCTTTAAGCTTACCATAGACCACCATTGGTTAATTCTAGATTCCTTCCTATGTCTAGTCTTCTATATCACTTTGTCTCAAGTTGAATAAAGTTTTTTTGGGGGGAAAGGACACTTTTTAGGATTTCACTCTCCTTCTTTATATATGCCAGAAATGCTGACTTCCCAATTCCTTTGTTTTTGCTATTCTAGAGACACCACAAAGGAGTGGGTTCTACCAGTCCAGTGTTGTACTCCAGCATTGTGCTAAACAGTTTAACCCAGAGTTAAAGTCCAATACTTTTGACCAAACAGACCAACATGACTCTATAAATTTAAATAAAGTGCAATTCCGGAAAAAAAGTAACAGCATTTAACTTCACTAGCCATTGATTGCTTGATTGCCTTCACCACTCTGTAACGTTTTCCTGTCATCTTCTGCTATTCGGGTAGATATGTCAGACATGAAGAATAAAGAACACACATTAAGTTCTAATTAAGCTGATTTGTTGCTCATGCCTATACACAAGAATCTAGTCAACTGATGGTGAGCACTAAATTGGCGTAGAAAAGAGTTAACAGGATTCAAAGGAGGTTGGACTTACAAACTTGTGGAGAACATAACAACTCCAGGCTGATTCCTTCCTTGACTCCACCTGGCTGTGCCTGTCCAACAAAAAGAGACCAGGTAGAAAACTGTTTGTTGGCAGAGCAGTAGTAGTACATCTTCTATGGTTTTATTCTCATAACACATTAAGCCAAAAATCTCTCATTAATTAGTACCATGGGCATTCTATTCATCGTATTGTTTAGTTCTTTCACCTTCTTATATTTACCATGTCATCTAAGTTCACAGAAGCTGTCGTTTTGAATTTACAAAAAGAAAGTGGAATATTCACCCTACGAGAAGCCTCAGCTTTGAATTCCAATTTCTCATGAACTGGACTTTTTAGGAGGCAAATTGTTTCAGATTGTGGAAATAGCTATCATTCATATTTTCACATTCAAGGTGAGCCCAGGGACTCATAAAATGAGTTTTGCCTCCCGAGTCATATGGACAAAGGTGAAAAGGTAAATGTGCCCTTTGGTCAAGATCTGTTCTGACCAAGGTTTCCCGAGACCATAATTAAGCACACGCTTAGTTAAAACAACTCTTGTTTTATTTCAATGCTGGGAATTATGTTCATTCCCAGCCGGTAATGAGTGCCAAACAGTCCCTTTGAGATAAGCAGCCAAATGAATTATAAAAAACCAACCAAAGTACAAAGTCCACACAGAGCTTCAAGGATTTATCCGAACAGAACAAAAGACTTTGCTGCCTGCAAAGGTTTGTATTCCTTTGCCTGTCCTTTACACCTTATGGGAGGGGCAATCACCTCCAAGCCTTACTCCCGAGTCGCCTCTTTTGTCTTAGCTGCTCTTACCTTCTAGCAGCTCTGCGCACATGTGCACTAGGAACAGGCTCCCCTTGTTCCTCGGCCTCGCTGCTGCCAGACTCTGGAGGCTCCGGAGTCAGCACACAACTCCCAGGTGGTCCTGGCCCCATCTCTGCATCAGACGCAGGACCCTTGTCTGAGTCCTCTCCAGATTTCCGGACTGGTTCCCATTCTTCCCCACTGTCCAATTCTGCTGCTGTCTGCACAGGCTGTTGGCGAACCACAACAAGATCAATACTATGTAAATTTCTTGTGCTGATGTGGTTTTGTTAGTGCCTTGTTCTGGAGTGCTTTTCAACTTCCCAGTCTACCCAACTGCCCTGCTATTTTCCCTTGATCTCCCATCTAAACCCTAACCACATTCATCCTACCAATATTCCAAGCTCAGAGAAGGTCAGCCAAATGCTACCGCTCGCTTCAGCTGTGTTTGACCAATGGCTTGGCTGATGATAACACAGCTTGCTAGATCCCTAACTGCAACAGGGATCTGAGTTTTAAAAGATAACTCTCTAGCAAGATGGTGGTTTCATTATTTAGGAGTTATTAAACTTTAATCAGCTCACTAGTTTCAGGCAGCAAAACCATATTTTAGAAGATCTCCACTCATTTAAGACTGATCTGTCTGGCCTATTTACACAATTGCTTGTCTTATATGCCCAAACCTTTAAAAAATATAAATTTTAGGGAAAAGGAAGGCAGATTTTGCAACATGTGCAAGCTGGTATCCTGCTTCTTTTCAGGTGACTTAAACTGAATTGGCTACTATCAGAGGTGGTGTTCAGCAGGTTTGATCGATTCTGGAGAACCGGTAGTGGAAATTTTGAGTAGTTTGGAGAACCGGCAAATACCACCTCTGACTGGCCCCGCCCCCATCTATTCTCTGCCTCCCAAGTCCCAGCTGATTGGCTGGGTCTTCTTTTGTTGCCCTGCACAGGAGAACGGAGCTGGAAAGCAGGTTAGTGGGGTGCGGAGGGAATTGGGATTTTGCAGTATCCTTCCCCTGGAGTGGGCAGGGAATGGAGATTTTGCAGTATTCTTCCCCCAGGAGTGGGGAGGGAATTGGGATTTTGCAGTATCCTTCCCCTTCCATACCCACCAAGCCACACCCACCAAGTATCATCATGCCCACCAAGGCACATCCACAGAACCGGTAGTAAAAAAAATTGAATCCTACCACTGGCTACTAAGTATTTAGGGAACCCTGTATACTATGCAGCCTTGCAACCAAAGATTATATAAGATCTATGGAAATTCCTCCAATGAAGTTCTCTCAGGATACAATTCTATGCAGACTTATATCAATACTTACTGTTTGTGTACTTGTATGTTGGATTGTAATCAGCGAAACCAATAAACCAGTGAAGTTTACTTGACACATGCCCTCATTAATCTATTTATCTAGTTCTAGCAATTATCTTCAAATAATGTGTATATTTCCAAAAAATGCCCATCAATCCATATATACATACCAGAATAATTCTTAGAAAATTCAAATGAGACAAAGTCACAGTCCAGTTCATTGTTTGGAAACATATTCTTCTAGCCTAAATAATCAAAGGGTGAAGGGTAAATAATATCTTGGGAACTAGAGGGACCACTTTTGTGGCAACAACTTTCTGTGACAGAATTCTGTGCAAATTCTGTAGATGCCCTAAAATGGTTGACAATCTCTGTTCAAAATCAATGTTTGATCAATTGATATTTTTAGGAATCATGTCCTTTAGTTTATAAAGCATTTGAAAAAAGACCTCCGAAATATGTTTCTGGTAGAAGCCAATGGAAAAAAATAAATAATCTGTATTCCTTTGTATGTTATGTGAGATTTTAAAACTCTTGTATGTGTGTATACAACACAGATTTATCTCTGTGCCTGTTTGTCTACATATCTAGCTAGCTAGCTAGCTAGCTAGCTATCCTTCTCAAAAGCAATATTGGGAAACCATACCCACAAACAAAATGCTATTTCAAACAAGCAGATTCATTGGAAAAGTAAAATAAAAACACACCTAGTTTTTCTCTTCTCCCATGCCTTTGATTTTTCAGAAGGATGACATGAAAGTGATACATATTTTAAGCTCTGTGACTCCACAATCTTTAGAATAAAGAGAGATTTTTTAAAAATTTAATTAAAAAAAAAACCTCTTTGAACTCAAAAAAGCTCCATTCCAGTGTCCTTCTTTTTGCACAACCACCCGATAAAGGAAATTAAGCTCAATGAAGAGACCAGCTGGCTTTTGCCATTGAACGTCTCCTGACCAAACATCACAGCATCATTTCCAGGCACTCTCGATGCACCGTGTGCTCTGTCACCAGGTCCTCCTGGACCTGCTCTCTTGTCTCGTAGAGATTTCTTTTCTAGTCAAAAGTCCTGAGAAAGTAACCATTCTAAGCCTTTCACTGGAGTGTCTCTTTGTACTCTCGGAAAGCCTATAGCCTAGCAGGCTACATCAAGTTGATTAAAGTGGTACTAGAGACAGTTACGAAGGTTCTTATTGTGCCCTTAGATTAAAGACAAGACAGCATTCCCGCTTTTAAGAAGGGCATCCCTCCTCCCTTCTCTCATACAAAACTTCAACTTTCAAAAGGGGTCAGTAAAAGACAACAGCTCTTATGAAACAAAGAGGGTGGGGGGAGAGGCTTTTATGGCAAATGATTTCTAATTTCTCCTTTCTTCCCAAAAGGCAGCAGTTATGGTGCCAGAAACATAACAAGCCATCAGCAGGCCTTGATGGATAGCTTCTAAGGAAGACTTTGTAGAAAGAGCTCCTGACAAATACAGTCATTTTCCCTTAGAAAGAAAGAAAAATGATGCTCCAAAGAGAAATGCTTATTCTATCCGCCTTGAAATGATTTTTTTATGGGGGGAGGGCATGACCCTAGGAGAAAGGGCCATAATTCTAGCTGTGTAAATATAATGACTTGGAAACTTATTTTTGTTTCCTCTGTGGTGGATGATTAGCAAGGAATGAGTTTGCTGGAATGGGAAGGGTTGATTACATGATGTAAGCTTTATGAGATCTGTCAAACCAATACTAAAAAACTATGTATGTACCTCTTTGAATAATTGCAATATGTAGACTTTTTCATTCACAAAAATGAGTGGTCTTCAATCAGGCAAGATACCGTCACTTGTTCCTTTGCCCTGAAGTCACTTCTCAATCAAGAATACCACTTTAGCCATATATATAGAATGTTGCAATCAACATTAATGAGTTGATGCCCTCCTCAATATTAATGAGTTAAATTATTGACAGTTCCCATGAGTTCAAACGTTTCTTGATGAAGGGCATGGGTGGTATATAAGGGAATTTATTTGCCGTTTTTTATTTTACCCAGACAGCACTTTGGAAGGCAGATTACTTCGGGAACAACCAACTCGTTCTTTTCATTAATGTGTTTCATCGCTGAATGGAGACTTACAGCTTGGTATTATACAGTTGCAGCCCAAGACTCCATGGAATCTCCCACCATATTCTGACTCTTTACTGTGATATAACTCATACAAAGCTATATGACAAACCAAATATTTGGCTACATGGCTAAAATATTGCCACATGTTTTGCAAACAATGTGAAACACACACACACACACACACAAACCCTCCAGAGAAACAATATTCCTTTAACAAATTACTGGCCATTTCCAACTAATGTCATGCAGAAAAAAAAACCTGTTCCATCTTTTTAAAATGAATTTGAAGAAAGTAAATTCGCTATCAAAAAGTCATTCAACGGAGAAAAGAATTTTGGTGGAATTTGGTAGGACGACAAGCAGAGTGTGGAAGTGGAGTCAAAAGAGGAATCAACTAAAATCGATACATTCCCACAAGCAGTCTAAGTCCAACCCCTTCTTGAATTCTGAATTAACTTTTACTAGCACCAATTTAATGCTGACAGTAGACCAGATTCTTGTGGGTAGGCATGAGCAATAAATCCGCTTAACTAGAACTTAATGTATGGTACCGATTCTTTGCAACTGAGAATGTGGTACATTTGCATTTTGTTACAAAGTGTGTGGATGGTCTGCTTTCCCCTATAAAATCCACCTCCTCAATAGTCTCCATCTTTCCTGGTTTCCATGTTTCGAAAACAAATATTATGGGGGATTCCTCTTCACAGAGTTAACCAATGAGTGTGGACAATAGCACTAGCACTTAGACTTCTATATCGCTTCACAGTACTCTATAGCCCCCTCTAAGCAGTTTACAGAGTCAGCATATTGCCCCCAACAATCTGGGTTCTCGTTTTACCGACCTTGGAAGGATGGAAGTCTGAGTCAACTTGAGCTGGTGAGACTCAAACTGCTGAACTGCTGGCAGTCAGCAGAAGTAACCTGCAGTACTGCATTCTAACCACTGCGCCACCACAATGATGGAAAGATGTCCACAACCCATACATGAGGTAATGTAATGGCTCAAGAGATAGAATTAAAGTGAAAGAAACAAAATCCAGATGTTAACACATGTGGAATCCAGGATGCTCCCTAAATTAGGCAAGTACTGGTTTGCTTTCTGGCTTTTCAGCCTCAAAGTACTTGAGCGGGTTAAAAGAGTCACAGTAGCCCAGGAGGTTTCCAGGATGGAGGCTGCAATACAAACAGCAATAGCTTCTCAGCTATCTACCCCTGCATGGCTGGGTGGCCCAGAAGCAAAAAAGTAGTTGAAGACTAAAAAGTCAACTAAGGCCATGACTGCAACTGAAGCCTCACAGGAAATGTCAGCACTAGAAGAAGGTTGCAAGGAAAAAGGGAGCAGCGGTTACTGCAGCAGCAGCATAACCAGTGCTGAGTCTTCCAATTGCAGAGGCTGTAGGAAATCCCTAATGGAGGAAGAAGAAGGTGCCATCCAGGATGACAGCAGCCATAAGAGCCACAGAGACTATGTGGGCAGCCTTGGCTTTGCAAAAATTTGCCACTTAATCTACACTGGGATGAAGATCCTCAGGAGGTTCTGCGCGACCAAGTGCTGACAGACAACACATTAGATCTGAGTGCACTTCATCTCTGTTCAGATACAGTTTGTTGTGAACTAAAGAAATGTAATTAATAAAGATTCATTTGCATAGCAGGATCGTAATCCTGCACTTCCTATTGGCCCATAGAATGGCAAGTTAGGATTGGTTAATTCCGAGCAATCTGACTGGCTGTTGGCGGGCGAGTCCCGTGGACGAGGTTCAAACCCTATAACAACAACCATTGGTCATCCGGATAGCAGTTCACTCTATAAAAGGGCAGCCGCTATCCGGGGTTTTTGTCTCTGTTATCATGCTGTAAATAAAGAGCTGAAGTTCATGTGAAGCAGTCTCGTCTCCGTTTCTAAGCCCATGCCTCATACCTAACACAGTTCGTAACAATTAGTTCTTGCTAACCTAATGAAAGCATGTGGTGGACTTTTGCACAGACTAATTTGGGAATAAGCCCTTGTAAAACTTACTTTAGAGTAGTTAGTAAACAACCTTTAGTTCAGTTTGCACTATATTGAAATTAAGAAGACTTTGCCAGGTCAGAGGTCACAGGCACCTGGTTTGTTCTCATTCTATTAAATCATGTTTTGTGATGCTTTTTAAAATGCCAGGACCATCCTGTGGGCAAAATCTTGCTCGGGCTCTGTGCAGTGGAGTACATTTGAGAATGTTGAAACAAAACTGACCCACCCACCCTCTGCTTCTTACCAGGGGTGGGATTCAAAATTTTTAACAACTGGTTCTGTGGGCGTGGCTAAGTTGGTGGGTGTGGCTTGGTGGTCATGTTATTGGCTGGATGTGGCCAACTCAATATCACTCACATTGAGGCACGCATCTCCTTGCCTGGCCTCTCATGAATGTGGGGATGCTACAACAATCGTAAGTGTGAAAAATGGTCATAAGCCACTTTTTTCAATGCCATTGTAACTTTGGTCACTCCACACAAGCAAAGTACTGGCACAGGAGGGGGAAAAAACTCCAGAGACGTTCCTGAGAAAGGAAGTTTAGTCCTGCTAAAAATGTAATAAGGGTTAACGGAGAGGCAATTTCTGTAAGCAACATCAGAATGTTTCCTTCCTGCCTTCCTTACAGGATTAGGCCAATAATTTCTTCTAACAACCAGTTCTCCGAACTGCTTAGAATGTTAACAACCGGTTCTAGCGAATAGGTGCGAACTGGTAGAATCCCACCCCGCTTCTTACCCATCACATCTCTCAGTCTAAAATCTGGGCAAAGGATCAGGCATGTAGGAAACACACCTGTATACTTGGCAGTTCAAACTTCCTGTACATTACTTTCTTCTTTTTCCTTACTGATGTATGTACATTTTAATATCTGTAGTTCCTAGATGTTATTGCACTATGGAAAGATAATCACATAATTTCACCAGATAATACTGGTAGTAGCACATACCATCAGGATTTGTCTATTCAAAATGATGTGCATACACACACACACACACACACACACACACCAAAAACCTGCTTCATTCAGGGACAAATAATAGGGAGAATTTTATATTCTATTTATCTCCTAGAATAACCCAGTTATTTCATAAACATTTACATTTTATTAACCTATAGGATGCCCAGTCTAATCTAGGATTCTTCCAAAATAGCAGTTACTCTATAAATCTCTTTTTCTCTCTCCATCTCTCTCACTCATACACATATTTTATAGGCCTTTCATCTCAGAGCTACTATAATCAGTGTTTTCTTTTTTTTTAAATATGAATTTGTTTGTTTTAGATTTAAGTACATTGTACAATTAACTAATTTTTTTACAGTACATCAGAACTTGCAAGATGTTAAATGTAGTAATAGATAATTTTTCTGGGTAGTACTGTTTAATAACTCTTTTTCAAATAATAAATGTCTGACCATTGATTACTATCTGAATTAGGGGTGCACAAATTAATGCTACATTGTGCACTTTGTATATTACAAACTATTAGAAAATCAACTTTGACTAATCGAGGGATTTTTTGTGTTTCTTATGTTTGGAATGCTATTAAAACAAATGCAGCTGTATAGCCCTCAATGGCCAATGGCATAATATGTATTCAAAGACAAATTGACATCTGTAAATCATGCAACCTGGAATTATGCCATTAAGAGTCCAACTCAGAGACTCTAATATATGATTATTATGATGTCGGGGGAGAGTAAGAGTAAGAGAAGAAGCGAAAGCAAAGAGCCTGCAATTTCTACCAGTGAAATGGCTGCCATTAACTTTTGCAACTTGAGTAGGTGCCTGCAAAGGGCCAGGTGGTGTTTATGCAGATGACTGAGCATGTTACAATGTGTTTTTCCTTTTGGATAAAACATTAGTGTATCAGATGTGACAAATCAGATGTTCATCTTCCACACCCCTGCATTATTTTACATTGAGAATTAGATAATGTGCTGGCTTAGCTTTTCACTAAGGCCTTCCCTCCTCCTCTCTTATTTCTTGAGGTTAAGTTTATATATAAAGTTCTCCTGACACTCTGCATAATCATGGCTGCACAAATCAAGCACAAGCTGGCAAGATACCTGAGTGAACCTAACACCTACCAGGATCATGTCTTTTGTACTCGATGGCATTTAGCATTTTAACAGCCCAAACACAAGCACAATGAGACAATGAGCAAAGACAATTAGAAACGGGCTATTTCTCCCACCCGTGCCAAGATACAGACACAAACACATACACAGGGATGCACCCACAAGATATCAGGCATTGACAGGGTTTGTTCTTTCAGCATAAGATGGCATTATCAACACCCACGGGCATCAGATTTGCTTTGCAAAAATTCCAGCAAGGATAGCAATGATATCCTAGTTTCTTCCTGAGCCAACTGCATGTGATTCCTAAGGGCATGGGAATGCTGGTACAAGTCCTTACCCTGAGCTTCCCAAAATGTCCTCTAGTTGAGTGAAATCCCCTTTCCACTCACCCAAATCCACCATAATAAGAGTTGCAATTGAATGCATTCATCTGCTAGCCATTGTCAACCTTGTGAGGTAGACCAGACAGGAAGCACAGCCAAATGAGCTAATTCTTATTTTATTGTAAGGTTACATTAACATTAACTATTGAGATCTGAAAGAGAAACATCTCTTCTCCCCCACCCCCTTTACAGCTGAAGAAACTAGTGAGGGTCCCATCAGAGCCAGTTACCACATCCACATTCATGTTGCTGGGTAAGTTGTCTATTATCTGACCCTTGGTTGTGTCTCTGTTCTGTCTCCCAAGGTCGTTCTCACATATCATTTCAGCCATTTATTTGGAAACAAGAATTACAGGTAGGTCTCAATTAGGGTAGTCAATGAATCCCATAGAATGGTGCCATTATTTGGATTCACATTATTCTATGTTATAATTCGATTAAAATCGTAATTTCAACCAGCTTAATGGAAATAGACAATGATTTTTTTTAAATTTGTGTATGTATATTATTGAAATATTGCAATATAGTATAAAATATACATTAAATGTATGGTTAACAAAGCCACATTATATTCATGATAAACAACTGTAAGAAAAATAATGCTGATATGTTTGTGACATGCTTTTAATTTAAAAAAATGTCCAATTGTACTAATCTACAGCAGTGCCTCATTTTGTCAGCAAAACACATACAAAGGTTTCAGTAAAGTAATTCATGTAGTCTTCGTTCTTTCCATCCTTCCAATGTGTGTGCTTGTTTATTGTGGTGTTTATCAATACATTCAACAATAAAGAGGCAAGGAAAGACATTTATCTGTGAGAGTGGAAAACTGGATTCCACAGAATTCAGAATTAATTTTTGTCATTTTCATAGTTGGATTGGCACCTGGGAGAAATAACATCCATAGCGGACGAATAGATTTCTAACTGGACCAATTTTTAACCTAATTGAACAGAAACTTTGGACATGATTTATGTTATGTATATGTTTCTGCTGCCTGTCACTCAAACCTTCTTCAGTTGTGTTTGTATGTATGATCAGCTTATTAAGCTGTCCTGAAAGCCACAGAATATACAGTGAGACATAACTACATCTGGGACATTAAGTGGAATAGAGAGCTCCTATAAGTACTGGAGAACTGTTGAATCTGGTAAACATTACCCTTAATGCAAGAAGATAGCTCCATCTTCAAATACGGCTATGCTGATGGTTTGAGAAATCCAAAACAAATGTAGATAATCAGCCCATGAAAATGGGTTTCCTCTTATCTTCTTCTCTCTTCCCTTTGTAACTCAATAATCCATGCACATTAAATAAAAGTGTAGGCTAATTACATGAATCTCAAACTCATGTCAGTCTTTTTCTTCTAAATTGGAATGGAGAAAATCTTTAGCCTTCTGTATCAGTAAGGGCTAATGTATTTTTATGAATAAGTAGCCTGCTTCATTTTGCCAGGCCAAGAATAAATTCTCACATAGTCCAAAAAGATACTTATTCGCTAGCAAAAATGAAGCTATGGAGAAAGATTATCATGTCTATTTAATCACTGTTGGGGGGATCGATATAGCAGCAGGTCTAAACATTTAATTAAGCAGTAGAAGTGTAAAACAGGACAGGAACATTAAGGAGATTATTAGGATAAACTTTGTGCCAGAAAAGCATTGTAATAATGGAACCAACAAACTAGAGATTTTCCTTCTAATAAAGACTGAACATCCATTTATTGGGAGTGGTGTAGTTCCTCATTTTGTGCATCAAGCAAGATGATGTGTTCTAACTGTGCCATTTCTTATTTTTTTAAAGCCATAATTCTGTAGAAATTCAAGTCAATATGTCACATATAAGTCTAAACCTAGACTAGTGTCCAAACTTCTGGACCTTGGCCTTTCTTATTCAATCTGCCTTTGGATTATGGATTTCCTGTCTGGCCGCTCACAGAGGGTCAGATTAGGAAATCATACCTCTTCAGCCCTTATTACTGGTACACCACAGGGTTGCGTGTTGAGTCCCTTACTCTATACTCTTTATGTGCATGACTGCATTCCCACTTCGGTTCAATGTGTGAAGGGTGAAGGATGTGTGTTTGTGTTTATTTTCATGGTCATGATGTGCACTGAACATGGTATTTGATTTCGTTGTACGAGGTGCAATGACAATAAAGTAAACTAAACTAAACTGAAATCCCAAAACAGTACATGAGATTTCAGGTTACATGCTGAGGTTGGATTATTATTATATTCTTCTTTCCCAAATCATTCAAGAACAAGGTGTCATAGGTGAACATATGTCAATATGAATATGTGTATGTTTTTGTGTGTAATATGTACACTTTCAGCTGAAGTCACGATGGTAAGATCAATTTACCCTTTTTCTAGACATGGTTTCATGCTTAGATATAATCCCCCTGCTGACTTACACCTTAAAGAATACAGAATAACAGAGTTGGAAGGAACCTAGTCCAACCCCCTGCTTAGGCAGGAAAAATTATACCATTTCAGACAAATAGTTGTCCAATCTCTTCTTAAAAACTTCCAGTGTTGGAGCATTCACAACTTCTTAGGAAAGGAACTTCTAGAGGCAAGTTGTTCCACTGATTAATTGTTCTGTCAGGAAATTTCCCTTTAGTTCTAGGTTGGTTCTCTCCTTTATTAGTTTCCACCCATTGTTTTTTGCCCTGCCCTCTGGTGCTTTGGAGTTTGGAGAACAGCTTGACTCCCTCTTCTTTGTGGCAGCCCCTTAGATATTGGAATGCTGCTATCATGTCACCCCGAGTCCTTCTTTTCACTAGACGAGACATACTCAATTCCAGCAACCCTTCTGTTATTGCTTTAGCCTCCAGTGCTCCAATCTTTTAAACATCCATCATTGTGCTGATATAACAAAAAAGAGCAGAGATTTTTTTAATCACTTCAACAGTGTCTGGATAATATAGAAAATACTGTAAGTCACAATAGGGAAATAGAATCACAGTAGATGTGATGACCCAGGGTGGGATACAAGACAAACACAATCACAGAAAACAGGTGAAGCCCCTTTTATTCCTTCACTTTGCTTCCAAGCTCCAAATATCCTTGATGGAAGACACAAAACTTCCACACAAACTGTTACAAGAAGGAGGAAAAAAGCAACCCAAACCAGGCAAGATAAGGGCTGGAGGACGTCCACAGATAACAGAACACACACTGGGAAGGATGCCAAACTCAGAGAGGAACCATAAACTAGAGATATTTCCACGCTTTGTTTCCAGCATTCGCCCTCTTATTCAGTTGTCACAGCTGCAGCCCATGAAGAGAATCAAAGCCCTCTCCTCCCAAGTAGACCACGTCTCTCCCTTATCCTCTCCTCCCTGTGTGCCCTAGGATGGAGAAGGGATGGGCCTGGGTTCTCCTCTGACTGCTCAGCCGGCCTCTGCCCTTCCCCAGCCTCCTCCACAACCTCCGGAGCCACACTTTCACTCCCTGTCAGCTGTTCCTCTTCTCCCTCAGAGTCAGTCTCCAGCCGGAGCATGACAATAGAAGAGGATTTTGCAGCTGTCAATTATAAGCCTAGTCATGCTTACATAAGAGTAAACTCCATTGGATTGGTGAAGTATTTGAACCAAGATTCACAGTAGTTCTAGATTGTCTTACCTAAACCAACTTTAGATATATTTGAAGAGTTAATTTTTAGATGCACTTAGCATATTTAAACCATATAAAAGTAGACCAAAACTTAGTTGGAGCCAAATTTATCTCTTTGAAGGAAGGAAGAAAAAATACTTGTGCTGTTGAAAAACAGAAAGAAAATGAAATTTCTAGTCTGAAAAACTTAACCATAACCCTTGCTATAACAATGTATACACAAGAGATGAATTGTTCATCTTCGTATGAAACATAATTAAATATTTTCATGAAGTGCTGTATTCCCTGTAACTGAATTATTGCCACTAAATTGATTTGTGTCAACTTGTACTATCATCACAACTACATTGCTGAATATATTGGCAATCTGAGCATTATTATTTTTAGGTTAAGAGTATGCATTGTGTGTGTAAGTTTCCAAGAGGCACTTTGCCTTAAGGAGAGCAATTCATTTTCAAAGTGGTCTCTGTGTGCCCAGTCGATGCCTGGATACTAGAAAACAGTACACAATTAGATTTTTTTTAAATTAAGAATCTAAAATGGTCACAGCACTAAATTAGAACAAGGGATAATGGAACCAGGAAGTATTAGAGTTGTCTTTGAAGAAGAGGGAAAAGGGGAGAAAATGGTAAGTGTCACTGTACAATGAGTTTCGTCTAGAATCACCTATGGACACTGTAAAATCAACATGTCTGTAAATTGAGGTATCAAGATGGCTGCTCTGTAGCAATACTTTCAAAGAGTTGAACTGTGTACCTGCTAGCCTGGTGGTGCTACTAACTATTGGTGAAATGTTTCAAGGTCTTTACTTTCACTTCTTATAGCCCTTAAATCAGTAGGTCTATAGCAGTGGTGGCTAACCTTTTTGGGCTCCTGTGCCAAAAATTGTACACGCGCTTGCACGCTCGCACTCGTGAGAAGGCAATGCACGCCCCCCCACGTCCCCTATGCATGTGCGTGCAAAAACCGGAAGTGACGAAACAGGGCTAGATTTCGGCCTATAAAGCTTGTAGAAGACTGCAGAAGCCTTCCTCAAGCCTTGGGGAGGCCAAAAAAGGCCTCAAACCAGACGAAAATCAGTTATGAGGCGCGCACATGCGCAGTGAGGTAAGTTTGCCTGCAGCTTGCGTGCCATAGGTTCGCCATCCCGGGTCTATCGTCTACTGTAAATACAAATAGACAACTTTCAACCAAGCTTAAACTGTACTTAGACAGAAGGCCTTCCACTGACTGTCGTCCCAATGCAGGCCTGCTCTCTGAGAACCATTCAAATGGTTTTGAAAAAGACATATGACCATTGTAGATGCTTTCTCTGCCTCTCTCTTCTCAATACATGGTGCCAGTTGAATGCTTTTCTTTTGTGCAAAGGAAGAATGTTAGAGAAAAGCAGCATGTGATCCTCCCTGAAAGTACGCCAGAGTCTTTCTTAGGACCCACTCCCCCTCCTCCAATGAAGGAGAAAAGCTAGCTTTGCATTGTCTCGATTGCTTCTCAAAGCTGCCCAGAATCATTTTGGATCATCGGAGGGCTAACATGTTACATAAATGAATTGCTTCTGCTGGTGAGGAAAGACATGGCTACCTAATACACACACACACACACCCAAATACACATCTAGAGTAAGGCATAATAGTGCTCTTAACCTTACTTCCAATCCAGTGAATGGCTTGAACTAATTGTAAGATTTCCGCATTGCATTCAACAAAGGCCATCATTCTGCACTTACACCAGTCCCATTATTGGAGCCTCTGTGGCACAGTGGTTAGAGTGCAGTACTACAAGCTATTTCTGCCACAGCCAGCTGCCTATAATTTGTCAGTTCAAATCCCACCAGGCTCAAGGTTGACTCAGCCTTCCATCCTTCTGAGTGGGTAAAAAGAGGACCCAGATTGTTGGAGGCAATATGCTGACTCTGTAAACCACTTTAGAGAGGGCTGTAAAGCACTAAAAAGCAGTAGATAAGTCTAATTGCTATTGCTATTATACGTATGGACATATGCACATTCTGGATAAATATGAATATGCATTCTTATCAAATAGTTTCGTATCTAACAATCTAACAATGATATAATAGTTTGCACTGTAAACAACACCCACTTGTCAGGACATTTTTATGAAATACCCATACAAGTATTTGTGTGCAAGATGGTAAGAAAATGTTTCTTCCCCCACCCCCACCCCCAGTTATTGTATTTTCCTAGATCCAAATACAAAATGTGTAATGTTACAGAGGTCTGAGAAGGTGGGTGGGGGAGTAATGAAACAGCCATCCCATTATCTCCTTTCGACTTCAGAAAAAGAAACTTAGCCAGGGTATCAGCCGTTCAATATGAGATAGCCAATTTGGCATAGCCTGGCAGGTCTCAGCATGTCTAACTATGATTTCTGCTAACTGGTCACAGCCTCCTATTTTCACACCTTTTTTGCACTAAATGATTAGAACTGATCACTGTCCCTAGGACGTCATTGTTTAAAATACTAATAAGCCAGGCGCCAAGAGAAGGAAATATCAAAATACCTTTCTGCTTTTCCCCCCTTTCTCTCACTGTTTGTGTTATATGGCAAGTGCCTGCAAATGCATCCCATTAGCTTTACTTCAAACGATATAATCAGAGACGCAGCCTGCGTTTTTAACTGCTGAGGGAGCAGATCCGCCAACTGCCCAAGCTTTCCACCTGAATCATTGCAAGCACCCACTCACAATAATTCCCTGCAAGGAACCCCTCTTCTGCCTCTCTGATTCTTGCCCTACATAAAGTGGCAGAGGCTGCTCATCCAAACGGGTAAAAAGCTGTTTGCCAAGGAGGACGGCAAGGAGCAAGCCAGACCCCAAAGCTTTGCTAATAAATAGTTCTCAGAAATATCAGCTCTCAATTTACTACTTGTACACAATGGGCCAGTCGAAACTTGTAGGATGATCCAATTTGCCACAGCTCTTGTTTTCAGTCTTTGTGAAGCCACGTGGTGAGCACCGCAGGAGCGGTGTGTTTCTCTCCCCTGAGTCAACCAGTGGGTTTTTTGTTTCCTGCTGGTCAAAAAAAAAAAAATATCAGGTGGCTTGGAGAGCCTAATTATCAACATAAAATTAAATTCAGGACAAGAACATGACCAGGAGTCACCCTTGCAACCTCTTTCCTTCATGTGGGTGGTTGTTAGTCCCAGGTTATTTTGTTACCAAAATGTATTTGAGGAGCTGTGCATTAGGGAGGATGAAAAGCTTATAAACCCGATGATCCAAATGGATAATTGATTTTGACACCTTGCAAATTTCCTCTTCTGCTTTATTGGCAGAGTGAGGAGCACTGTTCTAATTACCAAAGACTATCTCAAAAATTAGCAAATGATCAGGGAGTTTCTAATTAGGAATTGTTAAGCCAAGCTTAGCTCAACATTGTTCTATAATTCACAGACCTTGGGGAGTCTTATTTCCCAACATACATTTTTTTAAAAAAGATTCCTAGCTTTGGTGCCAATATGATAAAGAAGGAGGGAGCTTAAAAAAAAAAAAAACCTGAGCATCTGATCTAAATGAGGAAAGTGGGATTAAATAAACACTGGATTATTCAAACGTAAAAAGACAGGGCTGTAAAAGAAGTATGGGCAGAAATAGTTTATTGGAACGCAAGAATTTTTAGAAATACAACATACTGTTTTTGTTTTAACTGAAGAATCATTCAGTAAATGTTTTCTTTATGTTTTATGTTGACTCTAGAATATTGAACAAGGTTCAATTAGCTGGAATAATATCAAATAAACCCTGAATTAAGACCAGAATTTCAGGGTTCAATTAATCTACTGAAACAAAGCTTTAAAAAAGCTACTTTATGACTACACAATGTGTGAACCCACCAAGGGATATCTTCTCCAAAATTTAGTAGACAATCATTGCTGGTTATTAATTGAATCTTTTTACTGGTGCCCTGGTGGTGCAGTGGTTAGAATGCAATATTACAATACTGCATTCTAACTACTGCCTACAGTCAGTGTCTACAGTCAATGTCTAACCACTGCCTACAGTAACTCTGCCTACAGTCAAGAGTTTGATCCTGGCCACGCTCAAGGTTGACTCAGCCTTCTATCCTTACAAAGTCGGTAAATTAGGACCCAGATGGTTGGGAGCAATATGCTGACTTTGTAAATTGCTCAGAGAGTGCTCTGGAGCACTGTGGAGCAATGTATAAGTCTAAATGCTTATTGCTACTATTTATCGACTTCTTATGTCTTCCAGAAAACTTAGAATACTACATGATAGACTTTAAGTCTTGAAGACACCAATGATTGCATCTTAATGAGGACTCCAAGCATAATGAGGACTTTCAGCATCAGGAATACAGATCCACATACGATAAACCCAGGTGAGATTTCCAACTGCTGTTAAACGTTTAGGCCAGCTTAGCTTCAGCTGTAAGGCAATTTGACATGTAGATAGTCCTTGACTTACAACCATTTATTTAGTGACTGTTCAAAGTTGAAAGAAATGACTTCTGACTGATTCTCACACTTATGACTGCCATAACATCCCATGGTCACATGATCAAAATTTGAGTGCTTGGCAACCAGTATATACTGTATTTACAATGGTTGCAGCCTTCTGGAGCACGTGATTGCCATTTGCAGCCTTCCAGCCAGCTTTCAACAAGCAAAGTCAGAAATGTGACATTATTTATTTCTCACCTTTATTATTGTTATTTTTGAATAAATAACAATAGGCAGCAAACGTATCTACTCCTCCTTCTTCCTATTTTCCCCACAACAACAACCCTGTGAGGTAAGTTGGGCTGACAAAGTGTGACTGGCCCAAAATCACCCAGCTGGCTTTGATTCCTCCTAAGGTGAGAGTAGAACTCATAGGTTAATGGTTTCTAGGCCAGCACCTTAACCGCTACACCAAACTGGCCCTGAATACTTTTTACATAATGGGGAAAATGTTGAGGACAGGAGGAATAGCTGCAACTAAAATAATGATCAGATATTAAAAAATCTGAATTTGGGGCAAAAATGTAGTTTGAGCAAGTGTCTCACACAGGATCCTTCCAAGTTTTTGTGAACATAAAGGAAGGAAGGAAGGAAGGAAGGAAGGAAGGAAGGAAGGAAGGAAGGAAGGAAGGAAGGAAGGAAGGAAGGAAGGAAGGAAGGAAGGAAGGAAGGAAGGAAGGAAGGAAGGAAGGAAGGAAGGAAGGAAGGGGGAAAACATATTCTGACTTCCAAAATTTTGTTAAATTTTGTTTTGTAACATTATAATAAAAGTAGTATTAGCATTCATAACTTTGCCTTCCTAATCTGCTCTATTTTGAAGGATTGACACTTTGCATCCTAAAATGTATCCAATGTAGGATTTTCTTTCACAGAGAGATTTTAAAGTTACCTAGATAGGCAGAACAGTATGGAAGGACCCAATAAAGATAAGGAGTACTTGAGGAACTATCCTAACCAGAGGTGGTATTCAGCAGGTTCTGACCAGTTCTGGAGAACCGGTAGTGGAAATTTTGAGTAGTTCGGAGAACTGGCAAATACCACCTCTGACTGGAGATTTTACAGTATCCTTCCTCTGCCACGCCCACCAAGCTCCTCCCACAGAACTGGTAGTAAAAAAAATTGAACCCCTCCACTGATCCTAACTGACCTTGAAAAACTCAAAAAAAGGCAAGGCCATGATTTTGTAGGTTAGACAGAAGCATACTAGCATATACAGGAACATAGGACACGTGATATGAAGAAAGCTACCATAGTAAAGATCTCATTACAATTACCAGCAAGATGTATTACAAATTTTAATTTGTTAGGATTTAAATGAATGGGCAACCTGTAGACCACCTGTAGCTTCAGCCCCATTTTGTGATTTTCAAAGCCCTCCAAGATCATGCCACCAAAGTATTAATAATTTGGAACAAAATCTTATATTTATGAAAAAGAGAAGCACATTAAGTGTCTTTTCAGCCTAATGCTACTTTTTAAAAAAATCAAAAAAACTCCAAAACTCAAAAAATGAAACAGCTCAGCAATTTCATCGGTGCCACTTTCTTAAATAGCATGTCATATCCCCTATCACCTTTGCATGTAGCTCTATGGTTATCCATCCATGAGTTAGAAGATGAGGTGCTTTTTATCTGCTAGGACCGAGAAAGTCCTTAACCTACGAATTCTTGTAACTTGTAATTCCTCTCTTGAGACAGGTACATTGCAAGAGCTACAGGGAAGGGAAATAAAAGGAGGCTAGACTGCAATGGCAGAGGCCTCGATTACATTGAAAAGAAAATCAGTCTTAGCAAATTCAATTCAAAATAAATTGCAGAACAATGGCAGTAATTACATAATTGTAAACTCTGCTTTTAAAGGGGGGAAAATTATAAATGAGCACACTTTATTTCACTTAGTGTAATTCTTCTGCTCCTCCTATTGAGTGGGGTCCCGGACATGTGTCCCCCAAATTCTTCCTTAAAGGGCCTTTGCCATTAAATACTAAACTTAAGAAGTACCCATTCCTGTCTCAACCCATCCCATTGGCCAAAAGGAAAAAAGATAAACCGAGTTGAAAAGATCCTAGCTTGGTATTAAAGTATTTTGATGCTATTGTTGATTCTAGGCATAACAACTAGAGCAGTCTCCATATGCTATTTAAGGTTGTGTGGTGAGATTTATAACATAAATTATTAAATGACTTAATGGACAATGCATTAGAAAGAAAACAGGCAAATTACAGAATTACTTAACTGCTGTAAAACAAAAAAAGAGGAGCAACACGCAGGACATAAAACACTCCATTTTGATACAGAACGCCCAAAGCCAAAGCAATTAAGTCTGCAAAATCTTGCTAGCTGACATGACGCGTATGTAGATTTGTCATTCATTGGCAAGACTTGGTAACCGTCTCAGATTATGTGCACAAGAAAACAATCCATGTGATAGGAAATGCTTTTGCTGGAAGGTCTCAGAAGATAGGAGGCTATGTATCATTTAAGCTCACCGTCACTTCGCAGATACTGTTTGTTGATGACAAGAGTCTTTGCGAAGGCAGGAATCTGAAGGCTGCTACATTTGGACACTGTTTACTGTCATTTTGTTTTCTCGTGATCATGAATTAACTATTCCTCTATTGTAAGTAAGCACACTGAATCCTGGACACTCTGTCCAGGCAGCTTTATGAATCCTGGAGGCCGTAAGCAATTTCTCCCCGCTACAAGAGTATATTTATTTATTTTTATTCCACTTTCATTATTTTTATAAATAATTCAAGGTGATGAGCACACATAATCCTCCTTTCTCCTCGCATTCCTCAGGACAACAATCCTGTGAGGTGGGCTGGGCTTAGACTGACCTAAAGTCACCCAACTAGTTTTCATGCTGAAGGCAGGACTAGAACCATCCCCCTTTATTAAGCCCTGAGCCATGGTTTAGTTTGGATCACCTTTTGTCAATTTATTTACTGAAAAACGTCAGCACAACAAGAGCCAAACATTATTAACAGCATGGAATTCAATAACTCACGTTTTTAGTTTCGAATGTACAAATGAATTTAACTAAATTTACAGCACAGGCATGAATTTACCTCATTTACAACACAACCTTACGCACATTTATTCAGAAGCAATGAGACTTCATTTCTTATTGGTAAAGGATTGTAATATTACTCCTCTCATCAATAAGTCTAGCATTTATGACACATTTGGGATTAAGATAATGCAAACCAGGTAAAGCCTGTTAAGTAATACTAATATCCAAAATTAAAATTTAAGTATAGACCTATAAGTCTACACCACTACAATACACATCTTTCAAAAACAGTTAATCACCTAGTTGATCGTTTAATAATCCAGATGAGAGGCTATATACTATCTGAGTTATAAAACTGTTTTGGTTTTGAAATGGAAAGAGCAATAAATTAAGGTCTATGCTTTTGAAAACCTTCTCCCATAGAATAACTATGCTTCCAAGTTCTGCTATAACACCTGCCACACTGGCTATAATATTTCACACTCTGGAAACTGCATTAATCAACCATAAATGCTGCATATGGGGCTACCTTAGAAATGTATGAAGCAATCAAAATTACCTCAAATGACAGCTTCCAGGTCAAGTTTTATTGGGGTTGGTCACTGGGTCCATATCTCGCCAGCACTGAAATAGATGTATGAACCCAGTTCATATTTCTATATCCTTTAACATTCTAGGATTTGAAGGCTTCCTTACTTGTAGAAATAAATAATCATATTAACTGAAAGGAAGGAGATGCATCCATGAGTTTTGTTCTTTTGCAAAAAAAATTAAACTCCAACTTTTTGTTTAGTCGATTTTTTAAATCGTTATGTTGCCCTGACTTTCCCTCAGTCAGCTGTTCAATATTTGTTATTGGTACAATCTACTGGAGACTACTCACTGCAAGAAGTAAGACATATGGAAAAAATGGTCATCTGTCATGTATTGACTTTTTCAGTTTTATTTGGCGGGGGGGGGGGACAGGGAGGACAAAAGAAAATTTCCTTGTGGATTTCAAAAGTATTTGTCCTGGAGATCAGGTGTCTCTCATTCTTGCCATGGAGGTGCTTTTGAAATTGGACATTTCAATGAACCACACCAAACCATGTGAGGCATGATAAAGCATGATACCACAAGGAGTTAGTTAGCTGACGCAACCTACAGAAATGTAAGCACATGACTGGGTGCAAGGTCAGAGCCTCTTCATTCCTTTAACAGGTTTATGAATTTGGTTGTGTTTCTTTTCTGAGTGAAGTCTCGCATGATATCTTCTCCCATAAGCATAAATAAGATATAAGGGGGTCATTTGTCAGATCTTTTGTGTGATATTTGAATGTCATCCCTGAGTAGAAAGAGATTTCTTGAATGCCTTTTAAGATTTACTCCTGTAGTAGTTCTCCAATTAACTGGATTTTAGAATACAGACTGGATTTATATTTATGCAGGAAAAAAGTATTCTCGTTATATTTTTATTCTCATGTCACATTTATTACTTCTCTCCATTATAATTTATTTTAGTAGTTTGGTCTTATTCTTTATTTATGTCTCTCCCCCAATGAAAAATAATATATAAGATCAGTTTACAGTTTTTGCCAGTTTACAGTTTTTGTGTGTTTTAATTCTCCAAACTTCTTGAAGTAAAAGATAGCAAATTATTCCCCCCAAAAAATTGCCATGTGATTTTGGCAACCTGAAAAATGATTGTTTCATGTCCCTTCCTTTTGCTATCCTCATTTTCAGGTTCAAGCCACAGATGAATCTTTTTTTGCTGGCTGAAAAGTGTTATTTCAATCATTATGATTGCAAAGCTGAACTGGTATAGTATTTTGTTCTAAAACCTTAACTCTTTTTGCCATCCTGGCATTTTCTAAACAGCAGAGCTCCTGCTGTCTCTGGATTTTGTCCCCTGCTCCTTAGTTGATCAAAAGTGGGGGGCAAAAGAGGGTTACCATGCTTTAAGTTTTTGGCTTTGAATCCACAGAATGACAGAAAGGGATAGATGCTATTGATAAACTGTCTTGGCTGAGAGAAACCCTTTCTATAACTTGCTGTTTGTCTCAACTGTTTTGTCCATGTGTTGCATGTTGTTGGGATTTTCTTGTATTCAGCCATTTGTAAGTTGCCTGAGAGTTGCAATATGGACGTAGCAATGAATAATGTTTCAAACAAATGAAGGGGCAAACAGATTTTCATCTGCCTAGCCTGGAAGAACAGGAATGCAAGGTGCTCCTCAATCTTAACATGACAACCAACTATCATGTGAAAGGTTATGAGGTGGAGGAAAAAGAAAATCTTCTAGATCTAACCATCTACTTTCTGTCAAATTGTTGGAGAGATGCAAGGAGAGCAGAGGGACCCCCCATCCTAATTAAAAACAAAAGGCCTTCTCTTTTGAAAACCCTGCCACTACCTTTGCTCTTAGGAAAATGAATAGAAAAAATACATTATTTCTCCTCTGACTGATTTGTCACTGGATGTGGGAATAGAGAATAGTGCAGATATGGAAAGACTCTGCAAAGTAGCTTTCTTAATACCAAAACAAAACAGAGGAAAAAAGTATATGCAGGTTTTGGCTTGCTTAGAATAACCAAAAATGCTAAATGGGGTTTGGAAGAGAGAGAAGGAAAGTCCAAATGTTGATTGGTTAGAAATGTGTTAACACTTCCATACAACAAAATCCAATTATCTTCCTTGACTTTCTATGGAATTGCATCAACTTCCACTTGTACAATTACATTGCTTTTCCTGGCTCCTATTTTCCCTTTTGGCTGATAGTCACAGACACTAATTGAATCCTGGCTTCACCTAGTTCTTTTGATAGGCCAGATTTCTTAAGAGATTTAGAGAGATTTTGGCAAAACCTTCTCTCCTAACAGTTATATGAGAAAGTCTTCTAACCCATGGTTTTAAGATTCTAGCCCAGATTACTGTCAAGAGAGCTTGTTTGTCCCCAAAACAAAATGCTTCCCATTCACTCTCCTGGTTTTGACAATGACTTCCAGACCTTTCCCTAAAGGATCTGCTTTTTTCCCCCCGACTTGGCACTTTTCTATCGTTCAAGACTTCATGGAAGCTTTTCTCCCTGTGATCTATTAACTCCCTCAGTTGCTACCCACTTTTGTACAACTTTTTCAATTTTGCTGTCATCTGATTGGTAGTAGAACTTCATTGTTTTAATGGGTGCAGCAGCCATTTCCCCGGACCCTAAGCTCATTAAAGGAACAATGCCAAGGCAATCCTTCCCTTGGATCATTTTCCATTTGCTAAAATGGGGGTGATAGTAAAATCTGAACTCCATTGCAACTACCTCCTGCAATCGTTCTTCCAAATCTTTCCTTGTCTTCATTATTGTTTGAGATAAAACACAAGAGCTTGGATGAAATACTGTATATATTTAAGTCAAGTCAAATCAAAGTCACCACCCAATGATTTCATTGTAATTTTCTTGGCAACAGTATGGAAGTCATTTGACATTGCCTTCTTCCAAGAGATTCCTTTATTTCATGATGTAGCTGATACTATCATATTTCTTGATATTTTTCCATTCAGTTATTAAATAGGTACTATTCTTAGCTTTTTGAACTTAGACAAGATTCACTAGGTATTCCCATTTAATAGAATGAAAGGTATTTTACCAAAATGGACAAGCTTCCATTACATCTAAAGATTTTGGAATAACACGTACATGCGTACACAGAAACTTATTTTTCATTTCTGAAGGATCCCAAAATTATTTATTATAAGCAAAAGTATATATTCAATCACTGGTATAGCTACCTCCCATGCTTTCCAATTATTATTTTTATTTTTATTTTTTATTTTGTCAAATGATTATAAGATAACAGTTATAAGTATAAACATAGTTATGAATACATGAAATGGATACATATAAGAAAAATAAAAAGAAACAATAGGACAGGGATGGTAGGCATGTTGGTGCGCTTATGCACACCCCCTACAGACCTCTTAGGAAAGGGATGAGGTCAATAGTAGACAGTCTAAAGTTTTGGGGGGTTGGGGAAGAAACCACAGAGTCAGGTAGAGTGTTCCAGACATTGACCACTCTATTGCTGAAGTCGTATTTCCTGCAATCAAGTTTGGTGCGGTTTACCTTGAGTTTGTATCTATTGTGTGCTCTTGTATTGTTATGGTTGAAGCTGAAGTATTCATTGACAGGTAGGACATTGCAATATATAATTTTATGTATTATACTTAGATCGGACCGAAGGCGGCGTAGTTCTAGGTTTTCTAGGTCTAGAATTTCAAGTCTGGTGGCATAAGGTATTCTGCAGCGAGTAGAGTAGTGGAGAACTCTTGTGAAATATTTCTGGACTTTCTCAACTGTATTAATTACTGTCAGTGTTATATCCTGATCTCCATTTTTTACCCCTTTTCTATTTCTCCCTTTCGCAATCTACCACACTGACTTCTTTCCTCCCATAGTCTACATCCCATCTCCACACGTCCCTTTATGTCTCTCAGTTAACATCCAGGAAGAAGGGGTTTCCTCACCCTGCCCAATCCCTTCAGAGTGACATCCTTCCCACTCTATTCCTGGTACTCTCCTAAGAAAGAAAATGGCTTTTTTTGATCCTTTCCTGCATCCTTATGCTAAAGTTCTCCATCTAATATCTTATTTCATTGTCCATCATTACGTTCTATCAAAATCTATCCTCTTTCTCAATCATACATCCTTTCTCTGTAATTCCTGGATTTGTCTTCAGGTCTCCTCACCAGGTCACTGTCCACAAGTCCTAGTTTGATGGCCTGTCCAGCCCACTGGGCTGTGGACCAAGCTTTCATTCTTCCTGTTCAATTTGTCTTCTATCACCCCCACTTTTGTTGGCCACTGTCTAAAAATGGCATGTAATTTTCACTCAGAGAGATATCCTCAGGATATGGTCTAAAAAGTCAAGAAAGTAGTCATGACAATGTGATCAAAACTTCAGAGGTTTTGAATCTGCATTTAAAAAAAACTACATAGTGCTTCAATTGTGTCATGATGGCCATGGTTGATCATACCTTGCAGACACCCTTACTTTTCATTCTTTTGTTCTTTCTCCTTTCCTATCAACAGCTTAGTGGTAAAATTCTTCTAATAAAAACACTGTTCTGCTTTTGCTTTCCATCTCAGCTTCCAGTTTAACATATACAATAGGAACTAAGTTAACCTTACACCTAGATTTTTCTTTAGCCTCACAGTATCTTTGTACTCTACATAGGACTTCCCAAAAGTGGTAATCCAGAGAATTACAGTATGAGACAACTTTACTGGAAAAAATATTACATCCAAAAATATATTGGGTAAAACCAAAGGAATGAAAATTACAATCCAAATGCTAATATTGTGAGATACAATTAGCTATGCCTTCAAGCAGATAGACAGCCTTTCCAAGTGTAATAGAAGCAGATAAGAGATTTGAGTGAAGAATAAAAGTCTTCCAAGTGAATCCTCCACTCCAAAATATAGGAGTTTTATTCTTCATATGGCAAAAAAGCTACAGAATTTTGGTGATGATTACAAAATAAAATGAAAACAAAGCTTTTACAAAGCACTAGAGATCTTTGGAATGTGAAAGTGGCCGGCAATGTGTATGAGATCAAAACAAAATAATATGAATGTTTGGACTGTCATCTGATATGAATTATTAATTTGATCTGATTCAATACGGTAGGTAAAACTTATTTAGAAAATTAAATATGATTTGATGCTTCGATTGGAAGAATCATACTGATTTAATTCTAATGTAGATCAATTCAGTAACTTTCCTGCTATATATATATATATAAGTTGATTCCTTCCAGTTAATTCAGTTAAATAAATCAATTTTGTACAACATAATTTACAATATTAGGACACATTTTTTAAGAGACAAACAAAATTTATGAGTTTTCATAATTCAATTTCTTTTCACATTATTGGAAACTGAAAATAATCAATAACCCAGATCATCCTACTGATTTTTGTTACATTGTTAAACATTATTCCACCTGTTGTTTTCCCAATATTTTGGGATTAGAATTCCAGCAGGGCACCAGATTAAAGATGGGTGTTCCTATATACTACCTTGTGCAAACTTACTACAGGGGACGCTGAACTGTTGCTTTGCCTTGCTAAAAGTAAAGAGATTTTGAAATGTTTCCTCTCTTTATAATAATTAGCAGTAATAGCAGAATAATTAGCAGAAATACCTGAAATGCCCTCCAAGGCTGAAGAGTTGTGGACATTAAAGAAACCTCCAAGAAATTATGCCTAACCTAGTCCTCAGATTAATCTCAATCATATCCTTTCCGTTATTGGTTATATACAGTAAGATAAATTTAGAGTTGATAGGTCTCGCAGTTCACCAATAATATTATGCCTCAACAGAGCACACAATAAGAACAGAATAAGGTTCCACATTAGCAGGTGCAAGACTAAGCTAGGCTTTCACCCAAGCATTCCTGCTGCTTTTTGTTTTGTTTTGTTATTTTTTTTTCTTTAAAAAATGATTCTATGTTATATATCAGAACTAATTATTCCTGTTGGGCCAACCTCAAGAAATGTCAACAGTACATTGGAAGTGCTAATTGGGGTGTCCATGCTCTTCAGCACTTTTGAGATCCAGCGCTTGGATTGGTGGGGTTAGGCATGTTTTAGAAGACTGCAGCATAATGAGCTTAGTCTCCATGGAAGAAGCAGAGATTTGCTGCTCACACTTGGCATTGCATTCGCACCAGTGCTTTTTGCCAGATACAAAGGAAGCATCTCAAATAGCCAGCAGCCGAAGGCAGGCAGGCTGCAAGGAAATGCAAAGGCAGAATCCTGTACTGCTGTGAATCAAGGCAAAGCACTGCACAACTTCCAGAGTGATTGTTTCTTTGTCTCGACTCATCTACTTTGTGCCAATATTACCATTTTAAAAAAAAGAACAGGACAATTGCTGAATCTTCTTACAATTCCTGAGGATTTATTTATTATTTATGTTATTTTATTTATATTCCACCCTCATTATTTTTATGAACAACTGAAGGTGGCAAACATATCTAATAATTCTTTCTCCTCCTCTTTACCCACAACAACAAGCTTGTGAGGTGAGTTGGGCTGAGATAGAGTGACTTGCCCAGTCAACCCAGTTAATTTTCATGCCTATGACAGAACTGGAATTCACAGCCTCCTGGTTTCTTAGCCTAGTGCCTTCACTGCTAGACCAAACTGGCTCTCATATACTGATTATTTTTACAGTAAGAATACATTGACCAAAATAAACACATATTCTTTATTTTGACTTTACTTAAAAGTCATAACCACTTTCATGAGGAAAACCTGGAGGAGATGTAATCAGATATATTGCTATTTTATTGGTCTTATTTATAATGTGCCCTTCCTCCAAAGAAATCTTACATGGACATACATACATGGAACTCTCCAATATTATTTCCTTAGACTATTTAGAAACTAAAGTCCTCCCATAGAAATGTTAATTCTTGCTGCTCCAATATAATGAACCTTATAGAAAAAATGTTGAACCAAATTTGCTATTGCTGGCTATTCTTCATCATATTATAAAATGTTATAATGAATCTATAGGGAATATTTTAAGAGATTAGTTATCCTCAAACTGCAATGGGACCCCCCCAATATGTACCAAAGATTGTATGACAGAAGTTAACATAGATAATACTTTACTTCCACATTAATACAACTACCTTGCAATGCAAGGAGGAGGATTGACCTCTAAGCTTATATTTGGGTGTGTGAATTAATCTTGACTTGGATGGGTTACCTTATTGCCTCAATCACAAAGGTTATGTGGATGAAGGAGGGTCAGAAGGTGTTTTTTTTTAAATTATGCATTGTATAAGATGCAAAAAGGCCTTTCAGAGTTTGATCAAAATAGTGTTTTCTGATGAGTCACTTTAGTGTCAGTTCCCATTGTTCCTGTGGCAGCCTCAAATTTTGGAGCAGACTGTTGAGTAAGTAGTAGTACAAGATGAAAAATAGGTGATAAGGAATTCTATGTCTGCCTGAAGAACATCTTATGAACAGATTTCCCCATATAGACAAACATTATTTTGATGTGGATCTTTTTCTTGCCAGTATAGTTTCCATGAATCTGAATACAGTTTTGATGGGGTCATAATTTAATTTGTCTGCGCTAAATAAAGGACATCATCAACAAAGGGCAGGAAACTATATCACAGGGTTCCAGGCAGAAGCATCCTCAGATTGGTTGGCTAAAATTCCTTTTGTTCAGGATGGGATCCAGAGAGATTCGTCCTGCCTCACTGTGCATATTCATAAAAATAATGTATCTTATTGAATCATAAATGGTGATTAGTGCTTCAATATGCCCATGTGCAAAGCAAGTGATAAATGTATGCTAAGCAGCCAGCCTCACACTTTTTTCCTGGGTGGGGTGTGGGTAGGTGTGTGGGTGTGTGTTTGACAATGAAGGAAATACATAATGGCCTGCAGTTACTCTACAGATCAATGAACTTCTGAGATTCAGTGGGATTATGCTGCCAGCTAAAACTACACACAAATAAGTGCAGTAAATTAAAAGATCCCTATTATGTGGTGAGACATATGGCATTATTTTATGCAAATCACTTTGAATCACAAAGCCTACCTGAAATAGTGTAACAATGGAAATAACGTGCTGATGTATTACAAGAAATAATCAATTTCAAAACTATCTGTCTTTCTATCTATTTATTTTCCTGCCTTTATCATTTTTTATCAATAACTCAAGGTGACAAACATATCTATTACTCCTTCTTCCTCTATTTTCCCCACAACAACCTTGTGAGGTAGATTGGGCTGAGAAAGAGGATGACTGGCCCAACTTTCATGCCTAAGGCAGGAGTGGAACTCACACTCTCCTGGTTTCTAGCTTGGGGCCTTAACCACTAGGCCAGACCAGAGTAAGTAGAGCGAATATTGTGAGCTCCAATAAAGTGAATAAGGCTACATCTGAGTACTTAAGTATAGTTTGTGTTGTTAACCATTAAATGTTATTGCAAGTCCATTGACAGAGGAGACAGCCTCTGTGTCATTGCCTGATTTTCGGCTTTTATCCTGCTCCCTTCCAACAAAAAGCATCTATCCCTTAACCAGAATGCTAAAATGAAGAAATGTGCATCCTGGGGTCACAATTCAAGCTTTGCCCTTTCATACATGCACTACAATGTTGAACACAAGGATATAAGGATAGACGTTTGCTTTGTGATATCATGATGCACTTTTCATGATTTGCGCCCCAACCGAGATGCCTGGACTTCCAATCACTGTTATATAACAGGTCGTCCTTGCATTTGTATTCTCCAAAATTAGATCATTAAAGGCGAAAATAAAATAAAAATGTTTCTCATATTAATACCTAAGGGAGAAGACTTAATGTGAAGTTAATAGGAGGTAGATAGGTCAACCGACAACTGAATTTTACTTTAAAGTTAATATATTGGAAGGGAGAAAATGATACCAAATTATTTAATCAGTGGTTGCTTACCATTTAGCTTCCGAGCGTTCACTCTAGCGTCTTACCTGCCGTTCCTCCACAACAGCAGCCAACTTCATTAAAGAACAAAAGTAAAGTAATAAGTCATTTCACACCCTGTCTGACCACTCTACAATAATAGCAAGATTTCATGCAAGGGTACAACATTATGCCTGTCTGCAATCACAGTCGCTTTGCAAAAATCTTAATTCACACTTCACATGCAGCTAACCTTGTTACCATCCCTTCATAAATCCATCAGTGTTGCAGCTGCACGTCTTCACAGCCCAACATCTTAAAATTCATCACTTTGGCACCTTTGCATCACTACAGGTCAAAGTAAGGGAGCCAACCACAAATAATTAAGGGTGCCCAGATGTTTAGGCTTACTCTTTTTCAAACATTTCTTCGATGTGACAGGATGTCTGTCCCCTCCCCTTAAATTGGAAATATACATCCATTAAATTGCAAGATGAGACTAAAAAACCAAGTTTCAAACTCCTCCTCCTATCTTTCTTTCTTCCTTTTTTTTTTTCTTTACCCTTACATGTATAGTTCTTTGTAGCTGGAATTTGAACAAGAAGCGTGATAATGAGTAGGTTGAGGGAAAGGAAGGTGTTATCTCATTAAGGTAATTACTAAGACATCCCTACCATTAGATTGGTTTGAAAATGTGGCAATTAAAGAGCCCTACATGGGCTCCCAGAGACAAGGGAACAAGACAATTGTCTTGGAACTCCTGTGTTGCGGTTAATGTGTGTCATAGAAATGAAAAGGCAGACGATCCCTTGCAAAACACCTCATTCTCTCTCAATTTCTTGCTTCTCTTACAACACATACACACCCTAACAGAAAGATCCCATCTTTAAGTCCCCCTTTCAACATTCAGCACATTGCAAAAAACAAATGCCTATATGTATTAGTTGAAAAATTCCAAAACACTCAGTTTGGTTCATAAATACAACTTTTAAAAGCTAGAACCTGATGGGAAATAGTCCTGTTGTTTATTTAATCAAACATTGCTCATGGAGCTTAGAATTCAAAATATGAGTTCTTTTCATCTATAGCTCTCTATGTGACATAGGAGCATCTAAGCCAATAGAAGATGTATGAGCCATAACTCCCTGTGGAAAATCCTATATCGCCATCAGATCATTTTCTACTCAAGTCCACTTTTAGGTTTAAAATGGACAGGCAGAGTGATCTTGGTGATACCTCCTCTTTCAGTGACCTCTTGGCTTTGCTACATTACATACTTAATGTAAACAGCCAATAACCACAGCAGTACACATATGTCACATGTATGTGATACATGCATGTTAATGGTACAACACAGTGTAAACTCCTAACTCCTCCATGCCACTCCGATTGCAGCATGTACAGCAGTACCAGCAAATGACATCAGCCGGAAAATAATTGGCCCAGCTAAGTTGCCATTTCCCTCCTCCCTGCTGGAAGAAGGATGATTTTCTAGCCACTTCAATCTGATTCATCTGAAGTATGGTTTGTTTGTTTTTTTTCCTACATCACAGTCCTTCTTTTGTCATTTCCAATAAATTGAATAAAACATTATCATTTTTACAATTGTTGTGCATATAACTAACAGTGTAGAAATAAATGGGAAGAAGATTAACAGCGGTTGTGGGAAGATGCCAAGAAAACCAGGGGTTGAGTTAGCATGTAGGAGGACCCTGAGGAGATCAGGGGAAGGCCAGTAGAAATATCAGCAACAATGCTGGGAAACACTAGGAAAGCTGAGCCAGGCTACATCTGAACTAGTGGTTGCCTAATTTAGATAATTCTTTACATTCTGGGTGGCAGGCCTGATACAGGAGAAATTTGCAAAATCAGTGGGATTTGATAATGCTATTCATATCCAATTATCTGAATACATGCCTTCTCCAAACCCTTTGCAGGCCAGTCAAACTGGCAGCCTGTGGGCTGGATGTATCACATGCAGGCCACGCCCACCCCAGCTCCGCAAAGGCAAAAAATGTCACGATATATTATGATACATCACGTGACACGATCGAGTTTGACACCTGTGCTTTAGAGCAGTAGTCGCCAACCAGTGGTCCCTGGCCCACTGGTGGTCCATGAGAAAATTTTGGTGGTCCGCAGAGAAATGCCCCTCCCAAAGCACTCCCACCAAAACAATTAATCCAGGCTGCACGGGAACACAAGGCTGCGCCACCCACATGGCCCGCCCACCTGCGGGCCCCCACTCTTCGGCCGAGCACAAACCTTACCTTGAGTAGAGCCATGCAAGCTGGAACTGGAAGACCAATGGCGGGGGAGGGAAATCCATCCCAGGGTGGCTTGCTGACATTGGTGGGAAAGTCAGTCCCATATTCCAGAGCTGCAGTAGTCACTAGACTGGCTGCTTGGAAGTCCAGAGCAGCTCCTCCAGTCCATGGCAGGCCAGTGTACCCTGGTGGAGGAGCAACTGCTCCGGGATGACCAAAGGGCCAGTCCAGTGACTACTGCAGCTCTGGAATATGGGACCAACTTTCCCACCAACATCAGCAAGCCACCATCAGTCAAAATTCATATTAGTGGTTTGTGGGATTTAGAATTATGAGTTTGGTGGTCCCTGAGGTCCAAAAGGTTGACGACCCCTGCTTTAGAGGAAACAAAACCATCTTGTTAAGGTGCAACAAACATATCACTAAGCCCTTAAGTGGAACAATTGAATATATGGTATGTGGCTGCTTTAAGAGTCACATTAATTGAATCACATTCTTAAAGCAGCCACAGCTTTTTTCCAGCTTGTTAAGAAAACAGGGGCTCCCTTAATGAATAGCAGAAAGGAACTGTGTTCACAGAAAGTCTAATGTATATGTATAGAATCAATTTTTAAGGCATGTCCATTTTAAGATGGTGGGCGTGGCCTACTGGAACTTCCTGGAGGGCCATTTTTTCACCTTCCCAAGGGTCCAGAGGCTTCCCTCGGGCCTCTGGGAGGGCAAAAATGGCCTCCCCCAGGCTATGGAGGCCCTCCGGAAGCTGGAAATAGGCCCATTTCCAGACTTCCAGTACTTCCGGAAGGCCCATTCTGCCCCCCCAGAGCCTCCACACGGACCCTACACTTACCTCAAAAATGGGCCGTGTGGAGACTTCTGGGAGGAGAGGGGAGGGGTGGGCAGGGCCAACCGATCGGTTCAAATACTGGTTCGGTGAACCAGATGCAAATTTAACACCCGGTTCACCCAAACCAGTCCAAACCGGTAGAGTACCACCCCTGGAAGTAAGTTAGAGCAGAATAGCTGGTTAATCCTAAAGACATCGTATTGGATCCACAATAGACTAGAATCATTGAAGCATAACCGAATTATGTTTTTAATTTAAGTAGCTTTATTATCAATATATTTACATCTGAATTAAAACCACTGAACTTCAATTACTTTTATTTCCGAACTGAAAGTTCTTTAAACAGATTTGACTTGCAAACAGATCTTTTCTATCCTTCCTAGAAACTATAGCTAACTATATAAAGATCCTGAGCTTCTCTTCAGTTGGGTTTTATTTAAATAACCCCGATTCTCTTAAAATACTACCTTGTGTGGTGTCTGCTCTCAAAGTGGCAGAACTTTCAATTGGACTTGTTCCCAGATACGTATATTAGAATTGTTCCCTTTATTAGAAAGCAATATTCAGGAAATAAACTTAAAGTCAGCAAACATTACTGCCACAAGGCACAATTAAATAATTTTACAAATAGGATGGGCACAAAAATAAAAATAAACATTGCATAAATCAGGCAAGATCTTGGATGAGATCATTGTTTTATTAAGATTTCTTGGTTCTCAAGTGAATTTTCATTGTTCTCACGAGTAAAAAAGATGATGATGTTCTCACTGATTCTTTTAAGATATTAGGGTTATCTTTTAAGCTATTGTTTTGGAATGCTTTTTGTGAATTAGATGTGTATCATGTTGCTAACTTAATATAATATACATTTATGATACTATCCATATCAGTCTATCTAATCTTTGATCCAGTCTAATAGGTTTTTTGTTTCCTTCATGCCTTACCAAAATCGAACAACCTATTTTATGCCAAATTAATACCTTACAAATGTTTACTTTGGTAATTACTCTAAGTTACTGAATATTTCAAATGACTAATAAACATTGCCAAATTTGTTGTATATTTTGTATACTTACAACAAAAATTTGAACCAACAAAAGTGACTTATAATGTGCCAGTGCTGATATAGGATTGTATTTCCCAAGAAAGAGCCTCTGAGTATAAAATACTATTCTGGGAGCACATTAAAAACTTTCAAAATCTTAATGGCCCTTTTTAAAAAGCATATCATTATGTTTGGGAGGCATCTTTTCTACGATCCACCCAAACCATCTGTAATAACACAGATAGACCGTTGATCTATCTTCGTTCTAATGTTGCTTTTTGAGCTCATCTGACTAAATAAATCAAAACATTCCTTGTGATTGTCCTGTGTGGGTAAAACACTGGGCATTGGGAAGGGAAGAAGGAAATGTACAGAAGTAAATGGTGTGTGGCATCTCACAAATGCCGTGTTTTAGATCAGATGCTGGGATATAGACATGTAATGGCAGCACTTACATGATGGTGTCACTGTATGCATGTTTGTTATTTTGGCATCAACACAGAGATTGTTGTAGATATCTCTGGTTAAAATCAATAATCTTCTCTTCTACTGGTGTGATCTAATTAGTACTAACTACCTCCTTTAAATTTGAGATTTTATTCATCTTTGCGTAATGTAGGAATTGCTAAACAACAAGATGTTAATCTGTTAATAATCTGAAGGGACACGGTGGCTCAGTGGCTAAGACGCTGAGCTTGTTGATCAGAAAGATCCGCAGTTCGAATCCCTAGTGCTGCGTAACGGAGTGAGCTCCCGTTACTTGTCCCAGCTTCTGCCAACCTAGCAATTCGAAAGCATGTAAAAATGCAAGTAGAAAAATAGGGACCACTTTAGTGGGAAGGTAACAGCATTCCATGTGCCTTCAATGTTTAGTCATGCTGACCATATGACCATGGAGACATCTTCAGACAGCGCTAGCTCTTCGGCTTTGTAACGGAGATTAGCACCACCCTCTAGAGCCAGAAACGACTAGAACGTATGTGCAGGGGGAACCTTTACCTTTACCTTAATCAAAATCTAGCTGAGCCAGCAAAAAATTGTTTATTCCATCATATGCTCTCTTCTTCAGCTACAATGTGCTTACTTCTCAGTTCATATAAAAAAAATTACATGTCAGATTCATGTTCAATAACTAGCTTTTATAAGCTAAAATCATGAAAAATGGTGCCACAGTGCTTAGAATGCAGTATTGCAGGGATTTGATCCTCACAGGCTGCAAGTTGACTCCAGGCCTTCCATCCTTCTGAGGTTGATAAAATGAGGACCCAGACTGTTGGGGTAAATATGCTCTTTAAACCGCTTAGAGAGGGCTATGAAGTGGTATATAAGTCTAAGTGCTATTGCTATCACATTTCATTCTAAAATTGTTTCTTTGAAGTTTGTATTATTATTTTTTCTCATTAATCTGTTAAAGTTTGTCTAAACTGGCTTTAGCCTAGAGTTCTCCATTTAAATTTTGTATACTTGGCTTTTTAAAATGTATAGTGATAAACGAAATAAAGGTGAAATCAGAGAAGGGAAAATTGATGTCTGGAAATGCTTACAGCTTTTCTAGAGACATCCCCATATATACTTTATATTCTTCCTTGTATTTCTTCAACCAAAAGAAATATACAGTTATTGGCCTGCAGTGAAGCAGAAGGAGATAGCTCTTCAGTTCAGATTGATTTTAGTTTAAACTCAGTAGCTGGGGATTTATAGGGTTGCTCATAAGCCCACCATAATGTTAGGGAATGTAATTAATGCCTAAGCCATGTCTCTCTATCTCTTTGAAATTTCTCCTAATTTGGGAGAGAACAAGTTGGAAAGTTTTCATTAACAGGCAAGCTTGTGGGAAAATAGGACATATTAATATAAAAATCAGGGACACTTGGAAGTGATATAAGTTACCAGCTAGTAATTGGAAGCTAGATAATACCCAAGTCCTAATTTTAACAACCCAATCAAATCTCAGGCTCTCTAGTCAAGGAATATAATACTTTAAGGAAAAAAATGGAAAGTTCAATAGATCTGAATATTAAAAGGAAAGGCAATGAGAAGCCCAAGGATTATTCCCAAATATATAATCTTCCCTACTTTATGTTAATTCCTATCCTGAAGAGCTCGATTTATGATTAGAATATAAATTCAGAAACACAGTTTACTCACTTTCTTATCTACTTAATTGTCAAGCTCCTTGGCAAAATCTCAGCAGAACTTCATGGACGTTCAACTTGACATGGTTTGGCTATATTCTACGTTCAATATCTCACTTAATGCCCTTCGACATACAACCTGGCATACTTAGATTTAAAAAAAAAACCTCTAATTTCACGTTAGGAAGAAATGACTAAAACAATGCATTCCCTCTTTTTACTCATTGCAGATAAAATTTTAGCATTCCTTTTTTGCTAATCTTTCTAAGGTTTAACCGTTTTTGTCTTCTGCTTTTCAGCTTTCAAGCCCAGGAACTACCGGTTGTTGACAAATCTAATCTAAGAAACCCTAATTCTCAATCACATTCCCATATTAATAGATTAACAATGGCACTTTGAGGAAACCATTGGGGGTAACAGGTTCTATTGGCAGGAGTAGTGTTCCCCTGAGTAGTGTTCTACCCACAGGATAGGGTAGAAGGAAACATGAATATGTTTCTTCCTGAATATTTTCCCACGAAGGCCTTTGAAATCACATAGAGCAGTTACAGAGGGAGAAGGAACTCCTTATAAATCATCTTTCCCTTCCTTTCATCAGCAAGATTCTCAACTGGAATTGGTCTACATCAGGGGTGTCCAACCTTGGCAACTTTAAGACTTGTGGACTTCAACTCCCAGAATTCCTCAGCCAGCTTTGCTGGCTGAGGAATTCTGGGAGTTGAAGTCCACAAGTCTTAAAGTTGCCAAGGTTGGACACCCCTGGTCTACATTGTAAATAAATGATTGCCTTAGTATTCAGGCTCTTAGAAATCGCAATAGCACTTATACCATTCCACAGTCCTTTACAACACACTCTCGGTGGTTTACAATGTCAGCATAATTGGCATTTTGCCCCCAACAATCATTTTACCAACCTTGGAAGGATGGAAGGCTGAGTCAACCTTGAGCCCCATCAGGATCGAACTCCAGCTGTGGGCAGAATTAGCCTGCAATACTGCATTCTATCCATTGCCCCACCAGAGTTCTGCTTAATAAGATGGCTCCTCAAACTCAATCAATTCAGCAAGTCAGGATATGTGTTACTGGATGATGCAGAGCTTCAGATAGTTCTAAAATTCACAGGTAAATATTCAGAAAATATATGACACAACTGTGACCTGAAGATGTGAGGTTCTGACATTATCCTTATAGTGTTACCCTAATCCTGCCCCCATCACTGAGTGAGAAAGCAACAGTACTGGTATAACACAGTCACCTCTTCTCATTCTGATGCTATCCAATAATAACCTCAGGATGTAAAACACCTGTTATGTTCACCACCAACTACCTTGGAGATGAAGTCAACTAACCTGCTGTGGGTATAATCAGAAGTGTGTTTTGGGAGCATTGGGAGGTGCTTTCTCCCTTGCTTCTAGACCCTATATAGTTTTCGTGGTGGCCATTTTTCTACCCCGTTCACCCTCTTCACTGGTAATTTGCTTCCTGAATTCTTTTGATACCCATCACCTCCCTAATCCTTGTTTGTGACATCGACTTCCCAGAAAGTAAGAAGAGAAGAGAGCAAAATTCCACTATTTTATTTAAGAAAGGAAAGGTGTTTTTTTTAATTACTTCACTTTAACAGTATTATGAAATCTTTCTTTACCTTAAAATGCAGCAGCTCTGTTTGTCCTCATTGTGGTTCCCAGAGGGACACTACAATGTGGTGAGAATAAGTGCCTTGCAGAGAGAGATAAGCAACAGGATGAGCAAAGATGTTGAAATGGATTTTTGTTTCTTATTTGTCACTTTCCCTGCATTTGTTAAAACTCAATGGTTTTCCTTTCCTTCTCCAAAGAAAGAGTGGGGCTGCCCAGTAGCTACCGTGTTTCCCTGAAAATAAGACCAACTGGAAAATAAGCCCTAGCATGATTTTTCCATATGCTTGTAATATAAGCCCTACCCCCAAAAAATAAGCCCCAGTTAAGATTGTCAGCCACTTGGATGTATTTTAGTACTATATTTCCCCCAAAATAATGGTGGGAAGGTAACAATGTTCCATGCATCTTCGGCATTTAGTCATGCTGGCCACATGACCATGGAGATGTCTTTGGACAGCGCTGGCTCTTCAACTTTGAAAACAGATGGGTACCGGGAGTTAGAGTCGGGAACAACTAGCACGTACGTGAAGGGGAACCTTTACCTTTACCTATATCTATATATCTGTCTGTCTGTATTAATTACTAATTAAGCAAGTTGTAAAACTAACTACTTTAAAAATCAAGTCCTACATCTTAACTTTGGCAATGCTCATTTAAACATGCTCTAATGAGCTTCTAGATGCATTCATGCCATTTTGTGCGAACAGGCACCTCTTTCTTGTTTTGAAAACTGGTCAGTCAGTTTCAGTGGATGTAATTGAAGTCTAGAAATTAGATGAGGGCGACTTACTCATGTGTGAAAAGTAGACACAAATTGTTAATATTATGACATTAAATCCAGATTAGCCTTTCTACGAATGAAAAGTTTTATTCCATTCATATGAGCTACCTAAACTATCAAAGTGTACCCACTGTAGAAAGGAAAATTAAGTAATTGTTATCAGTTTGTCTTTCTCCTACATTGTCTTATCATCATTTCATGGATTTCCCAGAATCAAATTTTCTAACCCTTAAGAGCAGCTTTTCAGCAGATACAGACAGGGTATAGGTAGTCCTCAACTTGTGGCCACAATTGAGCCCAAAATTTCTGTTGTTAAGTGAGATGTTTGTTAAGTGAGTTTTGCTCCATTTTATGACTTTTCATGCCACCATTGTTAAGTGAATCACTGCTGTTGATAGGTTAGTAACCCAGTTGTTAAATGAACCTGGTTTCCCCATTAACTTTACTTGTCAGAAGGTCGCAAAAGATGATCATATGACCCCCGGTCAGGGGTGGGATTCTCCCGGGTCAGACCAGTTTGGGTGAACCGGTATTTCTGGTGATCATTTGGCCCCACCCGTCCGCCCCTGCTTTTTTCCTGTGC
This sequence comes from Notechis scutatus, assembly GCF_049901735.1. Classification (NCBI taxonomy): domain Eukaryota; kingdom Metazoa; phylum Chordata; class Lepidosauria; order Squamata; family Elapidae; genus Notechis; species Notechis scutatus. Next base: position 82,758,053 of record NC_142011.1, read on the forward strand.
TTTATTTCCTTGTTTTTGAGCACCGCTGATTTGCGCAGCAGAGTGTTTTGCTGCGCATCAGCTGTTTTACTCACCGGGGCTGCAGCAGAAGGTAAATATTATAGCTAAAAATGCTCTTTTCTAAATGCTGTGCGCACGCGCAAAGCACGTGCTCACCGAACCGGTTGTTACACCAATTGAATCGCACCCCCTGACCCCAGGACCCTGCAACCGTCACAAATATGAACCAGTTGCCAAGCATCTGAATTTTGGTCACATGATTATGGAGATGCTGCAAAGGTAGTAACTCTGAAAAATGGTCACAAAGCCACATTTTTTTCAGTGCTGTTGTAACTTTGAACAGTCACTAAATGAACTGTTGTAAGTCGAGGACTACGTCTACAAGTAGAAAGGAGCTTTCAGGATTCCGACACTTAACTCCATTTAAATCATGAGTCTCTAGCCAAACTCCAAAAGGATTTATTGGGAGTTAAAAGATGCGGCATTGCCTGGGTGTAGCCGACTCTCAGACACATAATTCATTGTTACCCTTGACCCTGGTTTTCCCCCATCCCCTGGGTGTATCATAATTCATATTCTCCAATGGGACACATCCATAGCCAAGAGTCATCAATCATACTCTCCAGTTAGAATTTTGCGCGTCAGAAACCTCGTTCACCTAGAAACTATCTTTGAAAATATTTTTGGTGCCCACTGCTTCCCCCTTCCTTTCTGTTGGCAACTCCAAAAGACCACCAATATATTTTTATGAGGAGAAATTTCAGACAACACTTTCTCTTCCTTTTTCGTTCTTCAGCGCAAATAGTATTCTACCAATCTATTATAAAGATTTCATTGAGTTGTGCGCTCAATGGGACTTTTCCCCATTGCCAGCCTAACGGATAACCCCGGTATCCCCTGGAGGTCTCCCATCCATGTACCAACCAAGTCTAACCCTACTTAGCTTCCTATCTTCCAAGCCTAGACAAAGTCAGCCGGGGGCTGCCATTTGCTGAGACCTGCTAATCACTACTGCAGAACCAACCCATAGGGAGCTTCACCACAGAGGATGAGACTCTTTATTTTTTTTTATAGAAGTTATAACAATAATGATTCTGAAGAACGATGGCTAAAATGAAACGTGTTCGAAATCTAATCCTAAAACCTCTCTCTCTAATGCAAGAGAAAAAATAATAATAATGAATTTTGGAAAAAAGAGTTCTGCAATGAAAATATGATTAGCTAAATCTGGCCATTGGTAGATGGTGCCTAGCCTTCCTTACTGTTACTATTATTGTTCCTTATGGAAATAGAAGACTAGATCCCTGTATTAATGTCTAACAAGCAATTTATTTTAGAGGCACGGAAGCTAAACTCTTGGCCTCTGTTTACAAGGGCACTGAAAAGCAAATTGCTCTTGAGATCCTCATTCAAATCCTCATTCAAATAGGGATAATAAACTTATCTCTGGGTTACATCACTTCAGGTGGCAGAATGTCGTAGAGTTCAGAGAGGTGTCATATCACTGAATTTTTAAAAATCTGCCTGTATGAAAAAATTAGCACGTTGCATTCTAACCATGTATATATATATATCAGTATGATAGACACAGGCGTGGGGTTACCATCACATCAAAATTGGGCTGAAGCAGAAGAGGTTAAACCTTTCCAGGAATGTAGTTGTAGGTGAAATGTCTTTCTTTTCAGATTCTTTATAACCTGCGAAGTCACAAAAAGGAGAGCTTTTCGTCTATTAGGCCTTGAATGTTGCAAGGGAGCCTATTTTCTCTCTTTTTAATGACACATTCTTACAAAGCTTACATTCTCTTATGGATGAAAAATATAAAAAAGCCGTCTGTTTTTTTATTTTATTTTTATTTGGACAAAGGAAAGTGGGCAGGCAGGCAGACTGGCTAGGCAATTAAAACAGAAAGTGCCAAAAAATTAGAGCATGAAATCCATCAAAGATTATGGTATAATAAGACATGATTCATACAACCAGATTATTTAAAGAGCTATTTGGTTAATTTTCTGTAACTGAGAAAGGGGAGGAGTGAATCTGTCACTTTGGGCTAGTTTTTAATTCCATGTAGTGCACAAATCCATAAAATGGTTAATTCAGTCAACACCACTAACAGATACTAGTGGCTGATCCTGCCATTTTCAACACGTTCTGCCTTTAACCTAAATTAAATCAAAGCTGCCTTCTCTTATTGGGAAAGGAAGGGACTACAGCTTTCTGACATCCCCAGAAGATTGACTGAAATTAGTGATGCATCTCTTTCCCTTCTCAAATAATAAGAGTTTGAATTTACTCTTTACCATTGGTGGCACCTATATAATTGCATTTAATTAACTCCTCACCAAAACTTTTGCTCGGAATACAAAAACAAAAACCAAGAGCATACTTGTAAGGGGGGAAAAGTGGCATGGCTGTGATTTGAAATACTAATCAAGGCCTGAGGCTGCACTCAAAGAAGACCTGCCTGCTAAAACTCATAATTTTTTTCAGCCTCACTTATATTAATCCAGAATAACTCTATAGTTTCAGCTGTGGCTTTTCCTCAAATAATAAAAGGATACATTTTATTTAGTAATAACCTATAATGGGCTCCTTCTTTCATGTTGGTTATGACTGCACCCTTGTCCTAACAATAATTCTCACTTAAACTTAAATTGACCTTATTTTTAAGATTGGTGTGGTCTAAATATCCCTTTGGCCTGGTATTCACCTGTCAGTGTGCTGTGGTTTAGATAATCAGTTCATTTAATGCAATAAAAATCCTGCTTCTAAACAAGAGCCACCCAGGTAGATGCACAACATATGATATCCAGAAAAACACTGCTTCTAGAGGAGGAAATTTCCATATCTGAATAGTTTCAAGAATAATCCATAAGGCTGATGAAATACAGAACTGGAAAGAGTATTTTTCTCTCTCCTATTTCACTAGATGTTTTAAGAGAAAAAACTTTCCTTGTTATGAAATGGAAAGTTTACCCTTTCTAGCTATCTCGTACAACAATGCCAATAGGATGACATATTCACAAGCCGGTTTAATAAATACATTTTAGTTTTAATCAAAAGGGAAAGAGAATTAGAGTACTTACTGGAAATCTTTTTTCCCCTACTTTAAGCCAACCATCTGCCTCCTGATTCTCATTGTTTTAATGGAATAAGAAAATGCAGTCAGTTTAAGCTCAAATTGTAGTCAAAAATTCTCCATTCTCTCTACCTTCAAGGCTGTGCTGACAGATCCCACCTGGGGCTCAAAGAGTTATCAGCAAATGTGGTGAGTTCCAGAGCCTCTTCTGAAACACTTTCCCAGCCTCATTTCCTCTTCTTAACCTCAAAGGAAGACCAAAAAAAAAAAAAGAACAGAACCAGGAGGCCATGCAGCAAAGTTTCAAGTGCCCAGAAATTACTTAGTTGTAGTTTTCCTTTTGGAGCTGTCCTTGGTGCTAAAGAAGTCCTTCTACCTTCTCAACAGTCCAGAGCTTTCCCCCCAAAGCAGAGAAGTTTGCCCAAAAAACGCCAAATGACTCATATTCTATATTAGCAGATCAGGGAGAAGCTTACTAATGCAGATTGAACCAGCAAGCTCATCTGTCTGGCTAGTGATGCCTATCTTTTTTTCTTTAAAGGCTTATGCATACATTGACTTTTTAATTCTATTTAATACCCAATGCCATACTGTGAATAATACACATCCATTTAATTATTACTCTTATAACATGATGCTATGCAGAATTTTTGAAAGTATCATCTAGTCTAATGTGATTTGTTTCTAGATTAGGGTAATTGGAGATAAAAGGTTCACATAGGAATTCATTTGTTTTGACTCCAAAGCAAGGATTCAAGGGTAGAATAGGTGCTGCAACTTCTAGCACTGCTTTTCCCAAAATGATGCCCTTCTGTCTGTGATTTCCAGGATGCACAACAACAGAAGGTAGGAATTGCCCTTCACCCTTGGAGTACTCTGATAGCTATTGGGCGACTTCATATCTGAATGTAAAAAATTCCTCTGGAAACCTTGGTGCCATATAACTAATAACAGATAATCCGAGTTGGAAGGGACCTTGTAGGTCATCTAGTCCAACCCCTCCCCCCCAAGCAGAAGACCCTACAATATTTCTGACAAATGGCAGTCCAATCTCTTCTTGAAAGTCTCAAGTGATGATGCTCCCAATATCATGATATAGACAGTTGTTCCCCTTTTCTTCTCCAGATCCTAGGAAAATGGAAGCTTCCCCCTTACAGATTGTATCTGAAGATACAGTTCATCTTCCTTTAAACTCCCAAAGTAGACAGGTACATTGTTACTTTCCATAATTCTTCACCCCTCACCCAGATTTACATTACCCCAATACCCTCTCCTTCAAGAACATGTCCCAAAGTCCCAGAGAGGATGAAACAAGTCATGTAGTGCCTGCTTCCTGGTGACCCTTGAGGGTTGGTAAGAGGTTTTCTACTTTACCACAATGCGTGGGCCTCATCTTCTGAACCTACATTGCTCAGGCAATGAGGCAATGAAGGTAAATAAGAAGGAAAAGGTCAGCACTGGGGAAGGAAGGAGGAGGACCTGGGGTTTAAGAAAAAACTAAGTCCAAGCACACCAGTGGGATGAACAGCTGGCCCAGAAGACCCTGCAGCTTCCCTTCATCCAGCTTTTACTAAGTCAACCATAGCCTTTCCAGGTTTCTAGATGGAGGTGAGAACAATAATGGAGCAAGAGTAACAGAAGAGTAAGAGAAAGTGTAGGTGGTTGAGCCCGGAAAACAAGTTACCTTGTTTTTTCTCCATTGAAGGAAACCCTGAAAGATCATCGATCTCCAGGAGAAAGGGAAAATGGGAATTTTCCCCCTCTGTGAAAGGGGAAAAATATTTAACTAGGAGATGGTTAGTTGAAGGAAAGTTGTAATGCGCAGAATCCTGGAGAGGTGAGTGGTGAAAGAGCCAGTCCTCTTATAATCCTGTTGGAAATAGAAATAGACAAATGCTAGAGAAAAGAGGAAGATTGACTTAAACGTTGCTCTCGAGAGAGTAAAATCTAAAAATAGTTTGCTTCTCGAATGTGCTAAAGGTAGATTTGGGGATGCCTTTGAAGACAAAGCCATTTCTATTATTTCACTCTATCTTTGGGTGACCACTCCATTGGTGGGGGGAGACAGAGGGAGGGAGAGAGGGGGAGGGAGGGAGAGGAGAGAGAGATTGGAAGGGGGTTGGGAGAGGAGAAAAAGAGAAAGAACAACTTGAAGGATTATTTTTTTTTTTGCTTGCTTGAGTGCATTTAAATGAGCGTGCATCTGTAGCTTTTTAAACATCGAATCAAGCCCTTTCTTTCAAGGAAAGCCTCTTTTAATTAGCTTTAGAAGCCAGCAAAGGCGTCTAATGAAGTGGGTTTATTTAGCTTGCTCATAATTTAAGTGAGGAGCAATCCAAATTATCACTGAAGTGAAGAGTTCACACTGCACCGCAGGCATGGAAAAACTAAAGGGAGGAAGGAAGCCGTGTTGGTTTTCCAGGAAAATGCCTGCAACCATCGGAACAACCCCATTCTTTTCAGGTGGGGTCACCAACACTTAGGAAAAACGTTTGCTACGATCTCCTGTTCCTTTCACTTCTTTTCTTGCCCCACTCAGGAGAAGATAATTTTGCTAGAGGAAAAGCACCCTTGGGTTGCAATTCTGTTGACCCACTGAAGTAAATGACTCACTTCAGAGCACCGATGCATAGCACTGGGTCCAGTTGTTATAAAACATCTCTTCCTCTATCCACATTTATCCACTTAAGGAAACAAATAGTAAAGGATTTTAATTTTTTGATGTTAGAGGGAAAATATGTGTGGGAGAAAGTGTTTTTTAAGCCTATTTCAAACCATATTTTAAACATATTTCAAAATGTATTCAACCACTGTATTGTGTCTCCATGATCAGTACAATTGTTTTTGCAGTGAAAGTATTTTAAGCTTTTCTTTCCTTCCTTCTGATTATGGAAATGAATAATAACTTAGATACAGATTCAACACCACCTTTTAATTTTCCGGTCATCCAATTTAGTTCAAAATTTAACTTACTTAAACTCCTTGTGTGTACACATCCACATACACCCCACAGAACCGTCCAATAAGTTGCATTCAGAGCATCTAGACTCTAAGAGCATCTTACTTTTTCCCTTTTGAATTTCCATGTTGCCTTATTTACAAAGGAAACCATTTCTGTTGTGTTTTAAGTCACAGTGGCCAGCACCCTTGAGAGAGAGAGAGAGAGAGAGAGAGAGAGAGAGAGAGAGAGAGAGAGAGATATTTTAAATCCTCACCATTCCAAGGGAAGCAATGCCTAAAACCCTTTCCCAATGAAATCATCAGGGCTTTAAAGCCACCCTTCTTGTGCTAGGCTGCCTGGGAGCAAACTAGACAATCGTGTAAGCTGTTGCATAGCGTTGTGATTTTCAAACGCCAGCCGGATTAGGTGCTAGTCAGTTTCCCGATCTTGTCCATTTCCTTGACCACTGGTGGGTGCATCTTAGCAGAAGCCTTCAGCCTCGGGAGAATCCTACAAGGGCAACGGCAACTTGATCTTGGAGAAGAGGTTTCGCAGGAGGTGGGGTGGGGGAACCGAGCCAGCGCTATGATTTATTCCTGAAGTCCCAATTAACACAGGGGAAAAAAAAAAGAGGAGAAACAGCGAGGGGAGAGGACGGATCGCAGGGAGGCCAGGCTACCCCTGGCTGCAATGTCAGCGGGCCCACCGCTCCGTCGCTGAGTCATTGTCGCGCGGTGACGAGAGCTGAAAATGAGGTGGGCGTTTCCGGACCCCTTTTGTGAAAACGCGGCCAAGGTCAAGATGATTTTTAACGAGAATTTATTAGCGGACTTGTTTGGGGGGGGGAGAAAAGAAGAGAGACAGGGGGAGGGAGAGGGGGGAGGAAGAGAGGGAGGGAGGAAGAGAGAGGGAGAGGGAGGAAGAGAGAGAGAGAGAGAGGGAGGGAGAGGGAGGAGAGAGAGAGGGAGGGAGGAGAGGGAGGAGGAGGAGAGGAGGGAGAGAGAGAGGGAGGGAGAGGGAGGGAGGGAGAAGAGAGAGAGGGGAGGAGAGAGAGCCCGCGAAGCAGGATCAGCAGCATCAGCCCCTTCCTTAATTAGCAAAGCCTAAATAATACGTACCCGCAGGCTATTCCTTGCTTTTTCCCTCTTTCCTTCCTCTCCCCCCACCACACCTCATCTCTCCCTCACCTCCTTCTTCCTCCTTTAGAGAACAAAAACCCTCTCTAGAAAAAGAGGAGGGGAGGAAGCCATCCACAAACCTCAGAGGAGGTGTTAATACTGGACGGGAGTTATGAATGTTTTATAGGTAATTGCAGTATATCTTTCCAACGTCCAAGGCGTGGTGGAAAGGCAAAGGCCCGTTCTTTCAAGCGCTTTGCTTCGGGTTGTTGTTGGTTTTTTTTGGGGGGGGGGGGTTGTTGTTTTCCCAGGGCTTGGGGCAGCCCCAGCCGGAGGGCCTGGCCCGGGAGAAGCGGAGAACTGTCCCGTTTCCATTTTTCACCCTTTCTCAGCCCGGGCCTAGCTCCAGCCTCGCTTTTGCTTTGATTTGTGGCTTTTCTCCTTTCCCTCCCCCCCCCTGCCCCCCCGCGCGCTTTGCACCTAGAGCCAGACGCTACGGAGAGCCTCCCCCATCCCAGCCAAGGATTAAAAACAGCCTTGGAAAGAGCGGACTTTTTAAAACAAAAACAAAAAAAAACAGTTCGACCCGACGCCAAGTCAAACCCGTGTCCTCCAGCGGGGAGGGGACGGTTCCCCTGGGTGGGAGTCAAAAAAGAGATCAAAGCAAAGCACACACACACACCCCAGTTGCACACACACAAGAGAGAGAGAGAGAGAGAGAACACACACACAAGCGGCCCCCGCGGCTGTGGGTCGCGGCGGATTTTCTTCTCTCCCGCGGCTCCGGGGTTTTCTTCCTAATTGCCACCCCCGAGCGTCTCTCGCTCCCAGGCTGTTCCTCCGCGCTTTCTATCAGCGCCTCGGAACAGCTGCCAGGCTGGGTTGCACCTTTTGGCTTCCCAGACATCCGTCCGCCTTTAAGGGCCCTCCTCTGCCTCTTCCATATGCAGCAAGGAGAAGAGAGAGAAGGGGGGAGGGGGGAAAAACGTAGCCGCGACGGCAAGAAAGCAACACCGAGAAAGAGAGCCAAGGAAAAGGGGGGACATTCATGACCAATGCACCCACTCACCCAACCCGCTTTCATTGCCGAGGTTTGGGGAAGCCCCCAAGTCCGCCGCAGTGATTTCGCTTCTTCTCTGCCTTTTTTTTTTTAAACTTGTTTACAACCCATTCCTTACTTCCCCAAACTCTTTAGCAACCAACCAGACTGGGGGAGGGAGGGGGGGAGGGAGGGAGGGGGGATTAAAAGTCTCCTAGCCCGCCGCATAGAAAGAAGCAGACATGCGCACGCATCCAAGACACACTCGGCCCATTTTACGGAACGAAACAATAACAGCGCGGGAATCAAAGGGGAAATAGCTTCGTCTGGGTCTGCAGGTTTGTTTAAAAAAAGATAAAAGTTTATTTCTTTTTTTTTTTTCCCCCCGTCGGGTGGTTTTTTTTGTTGTTGCCATTTTCAGTCATCAAAATCTCTCTCAGTCGCTCGCTCTCGATATATATATATATATATTGTTAACTGGTGTTGCCATCTAAGCATTTATTTTACCGAACCAAAACGAAACAAAAGCAAAAGCCAAAAAGGGGGAAAAAAATTGGGAAAGGAGAGGCCTCTTGGGGCGGGGGAGAGAATATTTTTGTGGGGTTCGTTTGTTTCTTAGATTTTTTTTTCCTCTTAAAAACGAATGAATAGAAGTCCTTTTTTTTTTCTTTTCTATCTTTTTGGACAACATATAATAAATAATATATATCTCACTTCTCACACGCCAGCCTGTTCAAAATGTGTGTGTGTATATATATATGTATATATATATATATATACACACACCAATGTGTATGCAGCATATATCTATATATATGTATATATACACACGCACACACCAATGGACGAGAGAGGTCCGGAAAAAATGCCACTTCGGAGTCAGAAAAAAGGTTCGTGAGAGAATTCGGTGCAAAACTTCTCCGCTCGCCCTCGGTCTTCTGCGGTCTGGGCCGCGGTGGGGGGAAGCGTCCTTTCTTTCCTCTCTTTGTGTCCCTCAGAGAGTCCTGCCTGGCACTCCGGCTTTTCCCGGCCGCCACCACTCCCCTCAGCCTCCTTGAACCCCCCCCCTCCTCCTCCTCCGGCAAAGCGGCTGGGGGCTGCTGCGGGACTTGGCGCTTCCGTATCCCTTAACGGGTTCCAGAGTCTCTCTCTCTCTCCGCGCTTTGAGCAGAGGTCGCTCCTCCGGCTCGCTTAGAAGGAACCGCTTGCATTTCCCGCCCCCTCGCTCGCCTCGGCTCCTTTTCTTGGCTCGGTTGGCTGCTGAGGGGGCGGGGAGTAGTGAGGGAGAAATCTGTCGGCGGGGGGGTTGGGGGTGTTGAGGAGGAGGGAGACACCCAGTGCTTTTTCTTCACCGCGGGTGAGGGGTCCCTGGAAGGGGGTTGGACAAGGGGTTGAGGGCCGGCTGACCCCCCGGCCCCAGGCCGTGGATCAGAACCCGGGGCACCAGAGGCCGCTGGAGTTGAGGGTGAGGCGCGGGCGGAGTCCGGTACATGCTACTGTACATGGCCGCGGCCGCCGCGGCCGCCGTGGTGCTGTCCATGCTCCCCAGCAGGCTCGGGTGGTAGAAATAAGGCGACGGGAACATCCGCTGCAGAGCCGAGTAGTTCCCAGCTTCGGCCAGCAACTCCAACCCCACCGCCGTCTGCCGCTTCCACTTGGTTCTGCAAGAGACGGAGAACGGAGAGACACCGTCGGCTGGGCCCGAAGCGGTGGGGGGGGGGAGGGGGAGAGGGAGGGAGCGAGAATCGGACTGACCAGCCCTCCCTTCCCTTCCCTTCCCTCCCGACACAAGTCCCCCGCGCGGGAACAGACTCGGGCAGAAGACAAGTTTGGCTCGCCTGCATCTCTAGCGTTCAAGGCCTTGTCCTTTCAAGGAAGAGCAGCAGCCGCAGCGGAATCACTGCACGGCTGGTAGGTCTTAAAGCAGAACGCTACTATGGCCGGGGGGAGTGGGGGGAGAGATCGGCGGGCGCAAGAGGGACAAGCACCGGAGGAATCGGAGGGAACTGTCATTTGAAGAATCCTGGGAAACATTTGCTAGCCAAAGACATAGGCGCAGGCAAACACAAAAGGAGAGCCAAACTCTTAAGTCTTGCTGGCCTGTAAGTGATAATGACAGCTGATAAACTAGCCACGATTCATTCTCCTTTCAAACATATAATTAATTACATGCAATTCTATGGCCTCATTATATTTTTCATATTCACGTTACTCTCTAATATTAATAACGGGGAAAAATATTTCCCCCATTATAAGATTTTCTGCTAAAAGATTAATTTAATACATACAATCCAGCCAGCTATTTAAAAGTCAATTGCTTGGATGGGGACAATGAAGTAAAGAAACGCTCTGGAAAACTCCAGAGCATATTCCCAATTTTTGCTGACTCTTCTGATCAGGCCAGCCTCCGCTACCCAAACAAGCAAACACTTAAGCAAAGGGGGGGCGTGGGGGGAGGCGGGGAAAGCCAGCCTTGTGAGAGTTTCATGCTACTCTCCTTCCTTAGAGATGGCCTGCAGGAAAAAGTGAAATCCCTGGAAGATTTTGGACGCTAGAAACTACCATCCTGAACGTTTTAGAATTGTAGGCTCCTATTGCTTTGAGCCATAGGGCAAAAGATGGGAATGGAAGAAGGCTAATTTTCCCTCTGTGGGCAAGACACAGGCCTCCAGATGCAAGAAAAGGCTACATGCAAATGGATGCAGATCATCTCTTTCCCTGCCTCACGCCTAGTACATTGCAAAACACACTTGAGACGCTCCGTTTCCGGACAAGTCCGTTTCCTTCCTTCCTTCCTTAAGCAGAACCTGCATGTTAGCTCTGCTAACTGGCCGTGAGCATTGGTGGGGTTCGGTTTTGTTTTTTGTTTTCAGCAGGCGCTCGACCACACCGAGGTAAATCACAGCCGTTAGGAAACGCAGCCAAATTAACAAGCGTGGAGCTCCCTGTTTAGCTGGGCTGTAAATGACGCTAATGTTTTCCGACATAATTAGGGTGGCTGCAACCGTATGAAATGAGACAGAAAATGATAGCAAAGATGACAAACCGGACAGAGGTTTCCAGCCCGCGTTTCCTCTGCCAAGAATTAGAAAAAAACACATTTTGCTCTCTTATATATAGGGCCTTCCTCACTCTCTTGCCTCCATTCGGCCTCTCCCTTTAAAATAATAACAAATAAAAAAAAATAACACCAGACATTGGCGACTAGACTTCCTTCGCCAGTCTTCGTTTTCCAACCACTGAGATCAGGATTCAAATGCACTGGCGAAATGAGAAAATGAAACCCAGGACTGAATTACAAATCTGGGCGTCTGAAAATGCCAAATCAGACGTAAGGTGGAGGCCTCCAGAAGGGAATCCCACCCAGCCTGAAACTTATTTAGCTTTTCCCAGAGGCGCTGTCCCGGTTTAACGTGGTTTCCTTGCTCCCACACTCCGGCCTTTGCTTTGCTAGCAGGGACAGAGAAATAAACTCTAAATAAAGAAATAAAGTGTAGACTGTTCGCCTCTATTTTTTTTTTTCTCCTGTGGCTATTCAAGACTTCCTCCACCTACACGCGACAGGAAAATGAAAGAGCAACCCTGTGTACGCAAAACTCGTGTCCTGAATTCACAACCATTCAATGAATGATAGCTTACTAGGAGTTTCGGCTGAGGTTTGCGTGTCAGTCTAGCTACGGAAAGCAAAGCGAACCAAAACAAACGAATAAAAACTACGGCGACTAACCAAGCCTGTTCTGAGAATGCACCTGTGCTAAGGTTTTTTCCCCCCTGGAAACAGCCACTGAAATCTTAGCCCGCGGGAAGTGGTGAACGCGGGCTTGGAAGATGGGGTGGAAAGGACGGAGATGCAAAGTGAGACGAGCAAACACTGCCCACACTGCCCTCTACTATCCCTAGAAAGGCCATGCGTGGAGACAGATGTCCTTTGCCTTTCCAAAGGAAATGGCAGAGCTGCTCCCCAAAATAAGCCCCTCGAAGCTCTGCTTTGGAGATCGCGCTCCTATCCTTTTTTTTTTTCCCCTGGGGGCCTGTTTTGAAGTCCTTTTTAAGTGGATGAGGCAGAGGATGGCAAGGGGAAAACCACGACCCACACCGACCCGGGAGGCAATTCCACAGGATATAAAGAGGCTTATTTCTGGGTCAAAGTGGGCAAGACCAGACTGTTTCAAAGCATCCCCCCACCCCCGATTTCTTTTGAGTCAAAAGTGTTGCCCATTTCCCCCACCTGCTCGCCCCGGCCCCAACTTTTGTCCCTACTGGCCTGCCCTACCTCCGGTTTTGATACCAGGTTTTGACCTGGGTGTCGGTCAGATTGAGGGCGGCTGCCAAGTCCATGCGGTCTTGGACGCTGAGGTACTTCTGCCTCTCGAAGCTCCTCTCCAGTTGGTTGAGCTGATGGTCGGAGAAGGCAGTCCGCGCCTTGCGAGGCTTCTTGGCCCTCACCGGGGGGCTGTCCCTGCTGCTGGAAATCTCGCGGTCCCCCTCTTCTTTTGCCCCTGAGAAGACACAAAACAGAGAAGGTTAGGGGGGGCCCCCGAGGAGAAAAGCGTCGGGTGGGAGTGAGGACTAACCCCGCGCGCGCGCACACACACACACAAAAACCTTACTCAAGCCTGAACAGGACCGTTCCCCTGTGCGGGAGTCTTCTGGATCCAAACGGATCGGATCGAAGAGACGGCTTAGGAACCAACCTATTTGTTCCCCTAGGTTGCACAAGGCGGCATGTAGACCACAAGTTGCCACAGAAATAAATTAGGAAGCTGGCAATTCAGCTTGCAATTCAAGCATTCGAACAAACCCAGCAGAGGGAAGAAGTGGTACCCCTTTTTCTGGAGTGAGAACTTCTCCTGCCGCACAACTTCCTAATAATATCCTCTTTTTTTTCCCCCTCCACCGGAGGGGATTTTTTTTTTTTCCTCCGCCGCAGCCGCCTTTCCTCACTTTCTCCCTCGGCCCAATTCAGATTTCCAAACGCACATCTGAAACGGTTAACGACCAAGCCACGGCAACAGCCTGGGTGCTTTTCCTGGAGTGTTTGCCATCCAGGTACGTAAAAGAGATCCGGATTTCGCAATCTCAGGTGACAGCGGGAATATTATCGGATTTGGTCTGGAATCTTCGAGTCTTATTTGGGGGATTTTTTTTTTAAGCTGTAATGTTAGGAAATCGATACGTCAGTCCATCTGTGTTTGTACGAGGTTTTTCTCTACCACCACCATCCTCTCCCCCTTTCCCCCTTCTCTCTCTCCCCCTCTCTTTTTTTTTCTGTGCTCTCCTTGATCTTCCCTGCAGGGAGAACAATAATCTCTCTAATTGACCCACTGGGGAGGTTGGTGCACCAACTAACCAACAACAACCACCCCCACCAAAAAAAAAAAAAAAAAAAAGACGAAACTCCGCATCTGGTTCTAGACGCTCATATGTTAGTGCTAAAATGGCAAATTGAATAGGAGTCCTATTAGTTACTGCAAAATAGCTGAAGGTTGAAAAATGAGTGAAATACGTCCTCGCTCATCACAACGTTTTAAAAAAAACGCCTTTCCAGTTAAGTGAGATTCCCTTGGTAATGGGAGGGGGGGCGTCTTTTATTTCCCCCCAGGAAGTGGCAGAATCGAGCACACCATGTACGTTTGAATTTTAGAACGTAACTAAAGTATCACACAAAAACCAACGGCTGTAAAAATATTGCACAGTGCTAACTCCAAAGGAAGAAACATTTCAAGGAAGGAAGAAACCAGAACAGAGAGGAAAAAAAAGGACCCCCGATTGGATCCACCCGTTTGGTTTGTTTCCCTGCTTTAAAAAAACACGTTTTATTATAAATTCTTTAGGAGGTCTGTCTTGCTAATTAAGTGTTGCTTAAATCTGTGAGAACTATGTTTAGAAATTATGCATGCAGATCGCATGTTATAATGTGCATTTGCATTTTAAAATCTCTAGTAATCCCAGCTGGCATTTTTGGTATTGTTGAAGTGCACACTTGCAGACTCTTTTTGTTCTCGTATCAACTTTTCTTTTAAGGGGTGGGATACGGAGCTTCAGTTTGAAATATATATTTAGATAGATAGATAGATGGATGGATGGATAGATGGATAGATAGGATAGATAAGATAGATAAAAAGATAGATAAGATAGGATAGATAGGATAGATAGATAGATAAGATAGATATAGATAAGATAGACAGACAGACAATTATACTTATATGAATTGTCCATTTATATGGATTGTCTAATAAAAATTAGAGGGGGAACATTTACGATTCCTGAGTTTTTGCAAATAACCTGGTTGTGTTTATCGTTTTCTTACGGGACTTAAATTTTATTTTTAAATACTTTCCAGGTTGCTGGAGCCTCTTAGCGAATTCGCAGCCCAACCTTGCCTTCCAAGTTGGCTCGAAGTTTTCAGAACAAGCGATTGCTTGAAAACGCGTGGGGGGGGGGGATGAAAACAACCGCGAAGGTTCGAAACGTAAACAATAGAACGCTCGCCACTGTTTCGAAGGACCCCCCCCCCTCTCCCCAACTCACCGTGGCATTTCAGCTCATTCTGGGCATCGTCGCGTTTGTCCAGCTTGGTTCTACTGTTGTCGTCCTGCTCCAGCTTCGGCCTGAAACTTTCATTGGCCGAGTTGCTCTCTTGTTTGGGCGTCGGGTGGGGAGAGGAGACGCTGGTGCTGTAAGGGGCGCAGGCGGCCAGCGGTTTGCTATCTCCCAAAATGTCTTTAATTAAAAAAGAAGACGTGGCAGTCCTGGGGGCAGAGCTACACGAACCCAATTGCTGTTGCTGCTGCTGCTGCTGTTGCGACGGCTGCAAACTTTTGGGCTGTTGCTGCTCTGCATGTTGGCCGTGGTGAAGGTGGTGATGCTGAGGCGACAAATGCTGCTGCTGCTCGGTGTGCTCGGCGGTGACCGAGATCGGCGAGGAGGGAGCCGTGCCCACCGTGTCGATTTCCGAACAAGGGGACGGAGTGGCCCGGGTGAGGAAATCCGCCGCCCTGGCCTCGCCGTGGCCCGTCCGAAAGTCCCCGTTCATCATCGCCGGGCTGCCGGACCTGGGATTAGACAAAATCGTGTCGATTCCAAAGCTGGAAGTGCTAGATCCTTCCATGGTGTGGCCGTTCAAAGAAGCGCCTTCATCCCCCCCTGCTTTTTTTTACCCCCCCTCCCGACGCCGTTCTCTTTGCGCGGACTGGGGGGGGGGGGTGTTTTTTGCGGAGTTGGCGGTGGATGGGGAGGGGAGGAAGGCGAGGGCCGTCTCTAAGGCGATCGATCGACGATTAAAAGGCGAACCACCAACCCAATCGGATCAATTATGGACGAGGCGAATCTCTTCGATCAAAATTTAAATGGGGAGGGAGGGAGGGAGGGAGGGGAAGGAAGGAGGGAGGGAGGGGGAGGAAGGAGGGAGAAACGAGGCGAAGGACGAGGAGACGCGCACATGCACCAGGCGCACGCACGGGAGGAGAGAAGGCGGCGGAGGGGAGGGGGGGAGAAGCCAGCAGGAGAAAAGCCGCCGAAGCCAGCCAAGAAAGGAGGAAGGCAAGCCGGGAAACCGATTCGGGAGGAAGACGCCAGATCCGCCGCGCCAACCCGGTTGGGCTTCAGGCCCCGAAGAGGCTCGCTGGCTTTTCGCTCTCCGCCGCCCACACGTGGTGCTCCGCTTATTGTTCAGGACGGCCGCGCCGCTCGGGCAAGAGCAGCCGGCATTGCCTGGATGAGCCGCCGCCGCTGCCGCCGCCGGCCGGGGAAGCGGCTGCTGAGGTTCTCCCCCTCCACCTCCCGGGCGGAGGCTTCGCTCTCGTCCCGGCCAAGGACCACCCGGCACCGCTTGCTTGACGCCGCGCCCGATCGCCGGGCTCCCGGGCCGCTGCTCTCCCTGCTCTCGCCGGCGCCCAGGAGTTCTTGAACTTTCTTGGAAAGTTGAGGCGTGGCGGAGCAAGGCGAGGAAGAGGAGGAGGAGGAGGAGGAGGAGAGGAAGAAGAAGGCTCGGAGGCTGCCCGGCTCTCGCTAGCTCCTCTCGGGTTCCTGCGAGTCCGCCCGTGACGTCACGGCCATCGCCGCTCGCCTGCTCGCCGCTCTTTATCCAACCTCTTTTAAGGCTCGGGATTTTCCCCCCTTTTAAAAAAAAATATATATATTCCTTATTTATTTATTTGTTTGTTTTATTTAAGGCCGCCGTCGAGGAACGGCCTCTGATTGGTGGAGGCGGCGGCCGAACTTGACGCCTTGGCGGTCGGCAGCCAATGAGAAGGAAGAAAGAGGAGGGGAGGGGAGGGGAAGAGGGAGACCGGGTGGGGGGCGGGGGGGGCTTGTGAGATTCGGGACTGGGACTGTTCTTTTTTAGAACCTTTAGGATTCCTCCCTCTCTTTCGTTCCCCATTCCCCCTATCCGAATGTAAATGGGTGGTTATTATCATCTCTGGCATGCCAATGGTCATCTGTTTGGTAGCAGAAATCAAGGTAGGGGGAGAAAGGAAGAAAAAGAAAAGAAAAGAAAGAAGAAAAAGGAAGAAAGAAGAAAGAGAGGAAGGAAGGAAAGAAAGAAAAAGAGAAAAGAAGGAAGGAAGGAAAGAAAAAGAAAGGAAGGAAAGGAAGGAAGAAAGGAAGGAAAGAAAGAAAAAGAGAAAGGAAGGAAAGAAAGAAAGAGGAAGGAAGGAAAAGAGAGGAAGGAAGGAAAGAAAGAAAAAGAGAAAGAGGAAGGAAGGAAAGAAAAAGAGAGGAAGGAAGGAAAGAAAAAGAGAAAGGAAGGAAGGAAAGTAAGAGAGGAAGGAAGGAAAGAAAGAAAAAGGAAGGGAAGAAGGAAAGAAGGAAAGAAAAAGAGAAAGGAAAGGAAGGAAGGAAGGAAGGAAAGAAAAAGAGGAAGGAAAGGAAGAAAAAGAGGAAGGAAGGAAAGAAAGAAAAAGAGGAAGGAAGGAAAGAAAGAAAAAGAGAAAGGAAGGAAAGAAGGAAAATTTAAGAGAATATTTGCGTGTAAGAAAGGGAGTATGCGATATTTCGAGCTGTGAAGTTTTCTATATACGAGGCCGTTACAAAAGTAAATATACCTATCTCTTTCCCCAACTGGGATGCAAGTTAAAATGCAGGGTTTATTAAGGGCTTCTTCCCGCCGCGTCCTTTGGAAGATCAGAAACGTTTGTCGCCACAGTCCTTAGGCAGGAGAAGCGATCCAACTTCACCGAAGAACTAGGGAAAGAAGTGCGAGGCCGGGCCAAACGTCTCCCTTGGAGCCAACCGGGGGAAAACGCCTGGCTTCCTTTCCTAAGGGACGGGGAGTGGAAAGGGAAGCGGCTCCTGAGGGGTGGGTGGGAATAAACCTCGGTCTAGAGCCGGCCCGCCTGTTTATTTGGAGAAGACGTGAAGCCCTTCTCAGGTGGCAGGGCGGCAGGCTGGGTGGTTCTTCTTCCTGCACGAGAGACTTGGGTCTGTGGCTTAGTTGCAACCACCGGCTCTGGGTCTCCATCCAGAGCGCGGTTTTAGCCACCCATCCATCCGCAACACACGCACACCTCTCTCTCTCCCCCCCCCTCTCGTTCTTGGTTTGTCTTTGCCCGGCTGCTGTTTCCAGCGCCTCTTTTATTTGCAACCGACCCGGTGAGGGCCGACACGCCGTGCGCACTTCGGGAAGAAAAGGCTCGCAGCTTGTGGTTCCTCCGTCTCTAGGAAGCCGCGGCGGTTCGAACCTGTCCCTTGTCGAATGTCAGGGTAATGGGAAGCGCCAGGGACAAGTCGCCGTATTGCTCCTCCTGATTAAGTACCGTCAACCTAATTAGCAGAGCAATTATAAGGTGCTAATGAATGATTCAAAGTTCGGCGTGTTGTCTTTTATTCCGAATTACGCCTTTTTCTTTTTCTTTTTCTTTTTTAAAGGCACCGAGGAATCGACGAGGGAAAGCGAACGATCCTGCAAGGAAAGCGCTTGCGCCCCTTCCCTGTTTCCCACCGTCCGCCTTCTTTTCCTCCAGGCTGTGGTTCTTTCCTTTCCTCCCACAGCAACGTTTCGACCTTTCGGTTCCAGAAAAAGAACCGAACGAAATCTATTCATGGAAAAATTAGATGCGTAAGGAAGCCGTGGGGGAGGGAATTCAATAATAATAATAATAATAATAATAATAATAATAATAATAATAATAATAATAATAATAATAATAATAATAATAATAATAATAATAATAATAATAATAAATATAAATATAAATATAAATATAAATATAAATATAAATATAAATATAAATATAAATATAATTTAAAAGAGTTGGAGAGAGAGGGGGGGGCAGAGTTTCGCACCTGCGTCTTTGCGAGTTAAAAGAATGAGCTCGGAAGTTTCTCAAGGCCGGGAAAGGTAGGCAGGTCAAGATTTAGGAGAAGGTGGAATCGATGAAGTTTCAAAAAACACCGGTCGGTTTTGAAAGATTGTTCTGACGTTCCTTGGGTTGGCGGTGCGGGTCTGGGTGTGTTGCAAGAAGGGAAGACCAGAGAAAAGGAAAAGGCCCGTGGAAGAAAGCAACACGCCTGAATTGAGGTTTCGAAACAAGGTGGGGGGGGGGGCTTGGGTGTCAAGGCAAAGCGGCTTCAGACGACTTCGAGCTGCTCGTGGAGGCCCACTGCGCCTTTTGGGGTCCATAACTTGCGCCCCGCGTTCTCCCCCCAGTTGACACGCTCCTCTCGTGGGCCAAGCTGAGAGAGGCTTGGCGTTAGAGTGGGCGAATTGCTGGCTGCGGCGCGGGGGTGGATCCGCCGGGAAATTGGGCATTGCTGCCCCTTTGGTGGTATTTGGCCGAGAACAAACAAGTGGTAACATTCAGAACTTTACCCTTTAAAATGATTTAAAAAAAAAAAAAAGATGAAGGGCGGAAGTTATTGGGAGAGGGAAGAGACGCGGAGAATTGCAATTTGGCTAGAGCATCGTGAGTCTTTTCCCCCCTTTTCAACCCTGAAAGATATATAGCCAACGCACTTGCTCTTGTGAATAGATTTCCCTCCGAAAAATATATATATTTTTTCCAAGTAAGGGTTAGATAACTATGTTCTGTATTTCCAACGTAGGCTAAACGGCGACTTTCTTTCCCCCGTTGGTCCAAACTGAAAACCGTATTTAAAACCGTTCGGTGTTGTCCCTTCAGAACTAAATTCTTTGAAGTATTCATTGCCTGGATATAAACATTTTCTTTTTGGGAAATAACGAAAGAAACAGGCAAGGCAAGAGACCGTGATTCAATTGAGAAAAGCGAACGGTTGATCTGCCACCCATTTCTCTCTGTGCGTTTGTTTTAAAACAGCATCACAGGCGATTTTGCCTTTCAGACTCTGAAGACATTAGCAATGTTGACATATAGAATACCTCCTTCAGGATGGGAACGTCCGCAAAATGAATAGAGGGAATGGGAGAAATATGCATCCTTAAAAGCTGTCCACTTTATCCCTTGCTGAAATATTGATGGTGATGGACATTTTATTGGGGAGGACTTTTGAAATGCTTCAAACGGAAAGTTTGAAACGGAAAAAGTTCAAAACAAGAGCCGTCAGAAGGGAGCGCTTCCTCCAGAAGACACGCAACAACATTTGGGATCCCTGGTTTTCTGAGGAGCAATGGGTTTGCTTGTAGTCAGGCTAAATTTACCATCCCTTGATGGGAGCGCGGGGCAGATTTGAAACAGAGGTTTTGTTCCGCGTTTGTCTCTGAACTCAACGCGCGGGCGGTATAATTCGGAGCTCAGTGAGTGGATATGGCTTATTTAGGGGAAGACGCGGACATTGTTTTCAACCGGATATGGGGGTTTGGTGGACATTTTGGGAACTGCTATCCCAAATCTTTATTTATCACAAAACCTGACTGTGGCATTTGTCTGCTTTTCACATTCATTTACCTCCCGATAGGAGAAAGTAGAGGTCAAGGGGGGAATTAAAAAAAATATATATTAGGGTTGAATAAGCCAGTAATTTAGGTACATTTTTGTATGCAGGCGGCGGTGGAGTCATCGTTTTGCTTGTGCCTGGGGTTATTGTGAATATAATCTTGTGGGTTCACTCTGTGGGTTGTTCGTTTATTGGTTTCTTTGTTTCCCCTTTTTAGGATAGTTACTGGACACCACAGGCAGCCAAGGAAGTTTTGCTATTTATATTCAAATCTGAACCCCCATCTCCGGTGCCTGTAGCTAAAGGAGAACCCCCGCTATTCATGCTTCCCTCCCAAATTTGGATTAACCTAGTTCTCCAGTTTATCTACTGTAGAAAAAAAAATATGATCAATGATCTAATTTCATCCCTGGTCATTTGTGCCAACTACACAATCCCAGGTATTGCTGATTCAGAACTAACATCCTTTAAATTCTCTCTCAGGTAACTGTGCACAAGACTGCAACCTAAACATGCCCAGGAAGAGAGAATTCTATAGGAGCAAATAAAGTTGCTTTCTCTATTTAAACACGTGTGTTGTGATCATCTTATGCATTCACTCGCTAACAGGAAATTCTTTCTTTGAGCTTTTGCTTTCAAATTTGCACAATGCATACCATTCCATTATGAAACTTACTATGCTCCCTATGTCCTATACACACACCCACCCCCACCCAAATAAGGACCAGTCTAACGGATGCTATTTTTTCTAAAGTAATTATTTAAAAAAATTGTTTAAATTTTACAATAACAAGGAAAAAGGGGTGCTGGAAAGGAAATCGTTTTTAACTAGAGTTCCAGGCACGTACGGTAATACTATGTGGCTGCATCTCCTCTTTTTAAAATAAAAGTTTTGGGGACCGCAGTCCAAATTGCTTCTGGAGAGCCGCAATTACATATTTTGCCACAAGGCGGCGACAATAGAGGCCTCTATTGTCTTCAGAAAGCTCTTGGTCAGACTAGGAGATGTACTTGTCAGTCCCCCCCCCCCTCCCCCCCCCCCCCCCCGCCGCCCAGTAGTTAAATATGTCTAGCAAAGAAACAAAAGCGTGTGCTTTTAAATCACCATTGCACAATCTTCGTGAGTTTCAGGGAAATGTAAATAGGAGGCAAATTTCTCAAAGCATATTTTAAAATCCTGATCAGAGGTATATCTCTATTAAACCGGCTCAAAAAAAAATAATCACAAAAGATCGTCATGTTCCAAGAACTTCTGGACATCCAAGACAATAAACAGAATCAAAATTATTTATTCTTTGGGCTATTGTTCTTTTTTTGGACAGCAAAAAGTGTTTGCCAGGCACTGAGTCCCATAACCGCTGTTAGAGTGTTTTTGAGTACATTCCATAGGAACAAATTGTCCCATATTCATGTTAACTAAGTTGTTGATTAATTAGAATTCACAAAACCTGCCTGTGTGGATTTATTTGCCATTAGGCAAAAACTTTTTGACGTGGCTTTTTATCACTAATGGTGGTGGCGGGAAAAAAAAAAAAGACCAAGAACTTATTTTGGTTAGGATGCAACATGAATATAAATTCCTTTAAAAGATTCTGGGTGAAAGATTCTGATTTCAGTGTAAATTTTATTCCCTGTGTGACATTTTAATCTTACATTAAATCAATGATGAGGACTGTTTGTATGACATTAAAGTGTCACACATGTCATACAAACAGTCCTCATCATTGATTTAATGTAAGATATCCATTCAATCAGTTTTAATTCACCTTTTCCTAAGGTGTGGGGGGGGGCTCCAGGATTTCTTGGCAGCATTTTTGGAAGTGGTTTGTGATTGGTCCTTCTTCTGAGGACTCAGAGTTTAAAAACAAAAACAAAACTTGAGTGTCTTGATGGAGATCCATCACATACAGGGCCAGGAATGAGTCAGTTGATTAACTCCTATTAATTAATTGGAAATAAATTCTGAATTATTATTAATTGGTAATTAATTGATTGATTAATTGTTAATTTATGGGGAATAAATTAATATATGTTAATTAGTGAGGTGAGGTTGGTGGGATGGCTTTTGGATTTCAACCACATAGAACAATCCCTGCTCACTGTGACGCAATGTATTCCAGAGTGTGAAACCCAGTGTCTTCCATATAACTCTAATACATTATGGAAATTATAGCCTAGCAAATTTAGAGGATACCAAGTAGGGGAAAACAGTGCGGATGTTAGTTCAATGAGCTCTTAAGATCGTTCTAGTTCTCTGATTTTACACCAAAGGTTTCTAACCCAAGCGTTTCTACAAGCTGTGGATTGGAAGGGGAGGCATGTTTTCTTTTCCTTTAGGAACTGTTCAAACCTTTATTAAACCTTCCCAAGTTTTTTTTCTCTCTGAAGGTTGCTCGTGGATAGATCACCACCAGCACCCATGCGTATAATAGCTGTTCTTAGCTGTGGCTCCTTTCTTGGGACGGTTTGCTAATTAGTGCATTTAAATGAGAAGCCAATCTCGAATCCTTTGTCCGAGACGTTTTTACCGGGGAAAACTCGAATTGTATGTTAGACCCAATAACTTCAATGCCAGCAAAACCTAGCAGTCAGAATTTTTCCTTGTTTCTATCTAGCAGATTTAAGAATGGAAGGAAAATCTTCTCTCCTCGCTTAGGGTCCTCTGGCGGGGGTTCCTCACCAACCTTAGGTACACGACTGACCGTATCCTCATTTAGTCCCGTGCAGGATTTCCCGGGGGGAATCAGCGACATTTTTATGGTCCGATCCGCGCATAGTTTCCTTCATATTAGACCAGCAACCGCTGGGGTTGTCCCCTTCCGGGCTCCCTGCTTTATTTTCCCTAACTTTTATCAAGGAAGTATTCTCCCTCGGACATACAAGGGCTGATCCTACCTCGCTGAAGGGACCCTTGCCAAAAGTCCATTCATCCAGGAAAGCTGAGACGGGCCCGTCCCATCGCCTTATCAGGACGTTTGCTAGATTTTGCTTAGGCCGCTAAGGACAGAAGGAAGCCAGCCCTTCCCGATCTTCAAGGGAGAATTAATGTCCCTGGATATATTCATACACGCCTTGATTTGGGGAATACACGGAGCTACCCAGAGCATCCGCTTATTTTGCCTAGTGGGAGCTCTTCTTCCAGTCAAGTGTGCCTAAATTTGCCCGGAAGACGAGAGGGATACTCTCCTAGGGGACGCTCCCTCCATTCGGAACACTCTCTAACCGATTTGCTGGTCATAAAGTCTTCCCTCAGTTATCACTCCTTCTCCTGTTAGATGTCTGCCTTGGTAAACAGAGGAGGCGGCAGAAAGCAGGAGGAAGAGAGAAAAGCAAAGAGAGAGCTAGCTTAGCCCAACGTTAATTAACAAAAAGCTAATTAAAACTGCACTTTGAGTGCGAATCAATCACTTTATTAAGCCGGGAAATAGTAACTGGAACAAATTGAATGCTACCAGTTGGAGCATCGTGCTATCGAACTGTCAGGGTCGATGAAGGGATGAGGGACTGAGGTTGAGCCAATCGATTCTTGTCCGATTGGTGTTGACCGAGGTCAACGAGACACTGAGGTGGAGGGAATGGCTGGTCTGCCTCTTCCCCTGCCTCTCCACCCCCCCATCAGCCGAGGGGGGGGGAAACAGGCCCACAGAACGTGGGAACTGAGCCAACATGGAGGGTCCTTGCCAAGCCTTTACTGCCAACTCAAAGGCCAACAAAAAGAATGGGGAGACAATGAAATGGCAGTTGATCCCCAGCGAAGGACAAAGCATCCCATGGGAAACTAGGACTCCAGCAGAGCTTTGCCATCAATAGTGAAGAGTAGCCACCCAGAACAGATCTTTAGGACTCTTCAAGCAGAAAAGGCAGTGGGATCAGGGAATCTAGGCACCAAGACATCCACGGGGAGGGGCAGTCCTTCATCCTGGCAACAGTCTGGTTGGAGTCTCCTTTCCATCACCCAATTAGGGCGGGCTATGGACATTTTTCAGAGCTGCCCAGTCCTTGGAGGAGGGTCTTTCCTAAATTCCAGAAAGGCGAAACCTACTGTCACACCACCTCCATCAAATAGAGATAATGTGAGTTGAAGTTTGATGCATTAAAGTGGGGTTGGGGGTGGGTGGGGGGAAGAGTGTTATTGCCCGTAGTTGCATTTCCTTATCCATGCTTCCTCCCTGCCTTCACTCAAAAGTAGGCCCCTTGAGTTCAAAAGGACCACATCCCAACGAATGGTGGCTTAGATATATATGGGGTCCATCGTTCTTCCCATTTACTGTATGTTGACATCATCTGGCTTAGGCTGTTTTTTTTTTTTTCCAGTTCAGATTATGAGAAGGGTCTTAACAGAATCATAGAGTTGGGAGGGACCTTGGCATCTTCTAATTCAACCATCTGCTCAAGCAGGAAACTCTATACCATTTCACACCAATGGTTGTCCAATGACTTCTTAAGAACCTCCAGTGTTGGAGCATTCACAGCTTCTGGAGGCAAGTTGTTCCGCTGATTAAGTCAGGAAATTTCTCCTTCGTTCTAGGTTGCTTCTCCGAAAGCAACAATGAATTGGCTTTCCTGCCTCAGGCTTCAGCGTTGGAGGCCGGAGGCATTGCGAAGATGTTTTGTTAGGACGGGGAAAAAACTCTCTGCCTTTGAAGGGGAGCTTGCTCGACTTAGGGTCTTCTAAGGCTACTCTTACAAGGTCAGTAGTGAGGTGTGGATTATGAGTGGAGGCTGGTTGGGAAATGATGCCCTCCGCTAACCTTGTTTGGGGGACGACGACCCAATGAACCCCTCCATTGTGAAGGCACCACATTTGGGGAAGAAGGCTCAAGGAAGCCAAAAGGTTTGGGAGAGGTCCAAATCTTTGAGGGATGAAAGCAGAGGACAAGCAAGATGCAAGCACACTAGTCTAGATCCTGCGGCGACTTCTTCCAGCTTCCTTCCCCCGACAAAACATTGCTGGTGATAGCAACAGTATTGCACCACTAAGAGAACGGTCTTGGCAATAACTAGGAGTGACATTCTCCTCTAAGGAAGCAGCACTTTTAAATCCCAAAACCCAGGCTGACTTCCCTGCCTCGTGGATGGATGACGGTATCTCTCCTGGGCCTTACATCTGACTCCCTTGCGGTCAGCGCAAGTGGCGTTGGTCAACTGGCTCTCACATCGCAGCAGGATCAGAGGGCCCCGGGTGTTGGGCATGTCATCGAAAGGACTCACCAAGCCCGACCAGGTCATCAGTTCCGCCGCGGCTACAGAGGAGCCAGCGACCAAGGAGAGGCGCGCACCCCCAACGGACACCCAACCCTTGGTTTTGAAGCAGTTGTGATCATGTTGAATAGAAGCGACGTCTTTTAAAGCAGGGCTGTCCAACCTTGGCTACTTTAAGCCTGGTGGACTTCAACTCCAGGCTTAAAGTGGCCAAGGTTGGAGAGCCCTGCTTTAAGGTATCCTGGCGTTCAGTGCGCCAACAACAAAGCGATTTAACCGAGAACTGAGAATGTGGAGGCGAGTCTCTAGATCAGAGGAGGCCTAAGCCATCCTGGGCACTTTTTTAAGAGCGGCGATAAGGAACAGAGCAACCTCTTAACAGGCACCCACATAATATTTCTAATATTAGATAATATAAAATAAACCGCCAGCGATTCCCCCCCCCGAAAGTCCCATGTTCAAGTCAAGTTGGTCGCACAGGGCGCCTTTACAACCCCGGCCAGGCTATGTCACTTTGGGACAGTTCCCGGCCTCTCTTCAATTCCGGACTGATTGCCAACGGGGTCCATTTGAAAGGACGCCGAAATCTGCCTCCGGGCTGCCCGTTCCTCCTTGTTGCAGGCCGCCACCTGGCCGGGGGGGTGGGGGGAGAGGGAGAAAGCCCGAGGGGAAGAAGAAGGGGGTTCGTTTGCTCCAAGCGGCAGACAGGTGGTGGGCGCGCCTTCTTAAGTCTCCTTGCTTTCCGTCCCCCCCTCCCCCCCCCGGGGCGAAATTTGGGTGGGATTTGAGGGAGGAAAGAGGACCCAGAAGCTGCAGCCCAGGGAAAAGGAGGTCGGGCGGTGCTGGCGGAGCGAGCGAGAGAGGGGGAGGGGAGACCGCGGGAGAAAAGCGCTTTGGCTGCCCTGAAATGTAACTCTGAACGCGCGTCCCTTTTATTAAAAGCGGCTGCTTGACATTTACACTCTGCCAACAGCTTCTTTCCGATAATCCGGCCGGTGAAAAGAGACGGGTCCGCCGAGTCACTGCCGCCTTTTCGAGAAGAGATACAGAAATGTTGCGATGAGTGGAAACAAACGAGGGAAGGGGGGAAGGCGGCGGCGGCGGCGGCGGCGAGGGGAGGGGGAGGAGGAGGAGGAGGCTGAGTCCCCTCTGGGGTTCCGCAGGACGGGGGTGGGAGGTGAGACGGAGTTTACAAGCCAGGCTTTGTCCGGCCACGGATCCCACCCCGAGAGGGATTTTTACTCATTTACCCACCTATTTATCTTTAACCCTCCCTCAAAATAAAGTTTGTTCTGGGTCTAACGCCCAGTCCCGGGCACATTTCCAGAGGAAAAGGCCAGTGGAACAGATTGGGACTTCCGAATAAGCCTGGACAGATGCTTAGTTCTCTCTCTCTTTTTTTTTTTAAAGAAGGGATGGATACTCAGCGTAGAAAATCGCTTTTACCTTTCTCGGCCCTTTCTTTTTCTACAAACCCCACCCACCCACCCCTTGCTGCAAAAGTTAACTTTTCCTCCTACTTTTCTTCACCCAATTAAACTGAAGTCTTTATACTCCTTCCGTGGGGCGTAGGGGGGTTTTCTTTTTTTAAATGAAAAATCAGATTTTTGTATTTAATCTTGCTCCTCTCCGTTCCCCATTGCAAGTCCAGAGTACATGATCAGAAATGCTCAGGGAGCAGAAAGCACATTGATTTCAGCTTGTTCCGTCCGCAGACAGGCCCCGACAAGGTTGTTAGAACAGTTGGAGAGGTCTGTACAATCACTTAATTACCAAAACTGTCAGTCAGACGGGCCGCTGCTGGCCGCGTTCGTGGCTGGGAGGAAGATTCCACTACTGCCTTCTCCGGCTTGATTGATTTGTGCTGATGGCATTGCAAAATAATTAGAGTGAATTTTCTGATGTGTGATTTTATCCCAAGTTCATGCTTCAGAAAGGTAATCGGAAGGATGAGGAGGGTCAATGCCATTTCAGATTACCTGAAGTCCAGGCGAAAAGATAACCAGGGAAAAGGAATGTATATGTATATATTTATATCGAAGGAAAGAAGGATGCGTATGCGGGGGCAGCGAGGGGGGAGGGAGGATGAGAGGAGGAAGAAAAAGAAAGGGGAAAAAAAAAGAACGGGAAATGGGCAAAGAAAAACTGGAGATGCGATTAAGGATTGCTGAAGGGTATTGTCAAATTCTGCAAGTGATTTCCTCCCGAGCCAGCACATGGCAGATTGATTTTGTCCACCGTAGCTTTAACCACATTTCAAGTGATCCCGCGGTTATTACAACGATTGCCTTCGAAACTGACAGGCGAAAGAAGAAGAGATCCGGTCCTACAGCGGACGGGAGTCGCCTTCTTAAACGCTGTCAGCTATAGTTAAGTAAATATCATTGGAGGGAGGGAGGGAGGGAAGGAAGGAAGGGACTGAGGGAGGGAGGGATGGAGGTAAGGGAGGGAGGAAGGAGGGAGGGAAGGAAGGAAGGAAGGAAGGAAGGAAGGTGGTGGTGGCAGGGAGCGTTGCACCCGTCTTAGGAAGGAGGTTTCCCCCCTCACTTTCTCCAGCTTTCTCTTTCCTTGGCGGGGTGGGGAAGGGAGCGTGGAACGCTCAAACACTTTCACTCATGGAGGGGGACCTTCTTTTCCAGAATGTTCCCCACCTCCTGCTTTTGCTCAGGGGAAGGAAGGCTCAGCCCTCAGCTTTCATCCTGGGCTCAGGAGAACCCCCTAAGAACTTCTGCCTTTTAGACCAAGAGAAAAGATTCTTCCGTTCTTGCAGGAATCTTGGGCTGGATGTGACTTGGATGGACTCTGGCTTAAGCATGAGGCAGAGATGGAAGTTGGGAAGTTCAGAAAAACCAAGAAGCCTGGTGGGTTGATTTAGTGCAGGGGTGTAAAATAGATCCTGGATCGATTAGATCACTGTGCACTCAACGCCAGCCTTTTAAGGGACTCAGGCCTAGTCATTCTTTTCTAAAACTACTTGATGTCCGGAACAAAGCCTCATTTCTGAAGAGCCAGTTGCTCAGGGTGAGGGCTCTCAGGAGCACTCTGCACCACGGTCATATTGTACATCACAAATCTATGCAAGAGCAAGCTTCAAAGACAGCATATTTCAAGAGCAGTTTGGGCTCAATCTGTAGCATCTTCAGTAGATGGTTGGATGAAAAGTTGGATTCAATGGCAGCAGCTTCCATTTTCCTCTCTCCACATCACCCTTTTCTCGTTTTACTTTTAAAAAACTAGACAGTTCAGTAAAGTATCATTGATTCCATCAAGCATTTACAGGAAAAATAGTTTCCTTCCAGACTCACTTGACTTTTGACAACTTCTTGGACAGGCCCACTTATATATCTGGATGACAGCACCAAAGTCATTTGCTTTCTTCCAGGAAAGTTCTAGTTCTTCCAGTCTAGCCAACAACCCTGGAATAGTCATTAACTTCCAGGATTTGAGATACAGACATTCTAAACTAAGATGGATGAGGTGGACTTGCACAGGTTGCTATTAGGAGGAAACAGTGTGACCTTGTCTTTGAGTTGCCCCTCTGACCTGAAGCATCCATTATTGAAGGAAAGGAATAGTAGCAACCAGGGATGTTTCATTCTAACCCATCTCTTTCATCCTAAATGTGGCATCCGTCTTTTGGCCTCTAGGGAAAAAAACAAGTTAGGTGAGCCTTCAAAAAAATCAGAGCTAGTAAGAAACAGCACTTGGCTGTAGTGGAGATGACTTTAGCTAGTTTGGGTGTTTAATAGTTAATTCGGATACCAGGGGTGTGATGCTTGTGGCATTTATTTTTTAATTGAGTCACTTGTATGAGAAGGCAGTTATAAAATTATATAAATGCAATATAAACAAACAAGCTATGTCTCATCTAAGCAAGGAGGAGGATTAACTCAGCCTTCTCCAAGTTGGGCTTTTCCAGGACTGGAGAAATGGAATTTAAGTCCAACACATCTGGTGGCTTTGGAATGAAAAAGGGTTACAAGAAGACAACTGTTGAAAAACCCAATCAACCAGCACAGGTGGGCTTGAAACAAGTTATATGTGATAAGCTCTACAAAAACAAAGAAAGAAATGCTGACATTGGCTTACAATAACTCCTAAGGAGACCTTTAATTCTCAGGCAGGTATTTCTGACATTATTCT
This sequence comes from Notechis scutatus, assembly GCF_049901735.1. NCBI lineage: Eukaryota > Metazoa > Chordata > Lepidosauria > Squamata > Elapidae > Notechis > Notechis scutatus. Next base: position 82,787,431 of record NC_142011.1, read on the forward strand.
CAGTGGGATTTCTTTTAACAAGGAATTAATTTTGGAATTACATTTTTAGCATTCTGATCCCCTGAATGACAGTCCATTTGGAAAATAATCAGATAATACTCAAAAGTGGCTTATACCTGCTTATTACTCCTACCATTGATAAAAGAGAAACATTTCTAGTACTTCTTTTAAGCCAGAAATTGGCAGTCTGTGACTCGGAGATTCTTCTGACAATGAATGCTGAAAAGCTATGGCAGACTTTCCTGTCATAAGGATGTAAGATGTGGAAATGGACAAAAACTGTAAACCCTAAAATAGGCATATCCCATTTAAAAATCTAATACTGCACCCCACAGTCCCCTAAACCAGAGGTCTCCAACCTTGGCAGCTTTAAGACTTGTGGACTTCAACTCCCAGAATTCTCCAGCCAGCTATGCTGGCTGGAGAATTCTGGGAGTTGAAGTCCACTAGTCTTAAAGTTGCCAAGGTTGGAGACCTCTGCCCTAAACGTTATCTTTTCCTACATATGCTTTACCTACCTTATTGCCTTGGCCCCTTCAAAATATTAAATATGTGCTTTAGTTAGTGATCAGGTCTGTGCCTATTTTAAAGGGTTCAACACAACCCAAGCAAATCTTTAGCATAAAACCCTGCTATCATGAACAGGTTAAGTTAAAAGTTCAATATTCTCCAACGAAGAGGTTTCTTGAAAGGAGAAGCTTCCTGGTACCACTTTTTTTGGATCTGTTGGTCTGGGATAGTGAGGGGCTACTTTTAAAAAGCATCAAGGCTAGTCTTTTGATCAGAGAAGCACACCAACCAAGGGTTGAGAAGCTCATCTTGGTGTCTGTAGCTTCCACAGGTAAGGGCTTTGAAATAAAAAGATACTGTCTTTGTCTGAAGAATGTTGACTTCTCCTATGCAACTGTCTGGTTTTCACTTTGGTCCATCTGACCACAAGTGGCTAAAACACTTCAGCTTTTTTGTCTTTCAGTTTGCATGGACAGCATCAAAGAAAGTGCCCACATCCAATTTTAGGACTGAAATCCCTCCCACCCAGCTCCCTCAAGTACCAATGTCTTTTCTCCAACAGGCACTGATGATTACTTGGGAAATGTTTCTCCCATGCCATGTTTCTTCCACCATCAATAATGATTGCTATTTTATTCCTTTCAGATGAAGAATTCAGGTTCTAGATTTAACTTATGAATGAAATGTTTCCTCTGCTTTTCCAGCTATTTTACTGGCCAAAAATTAATCTTTAGTCATCCCCTCCATTTAGTCCTTCTCATTGTTCATAGCTGAGTTGGAATGGGAAGATTCGGACTTTCTTTGGGAAAACCGCCATTCCTTTTCTCCTACAGGATCAAATGGAGGAAAATAATTTTGACATTAATGCCCCAGCTATGGTCCCGATCCAGGGAAGGAGTGAGGTCCTGGTTCATTCATCATAATTACCAACCCAGGGCTTCAGGACAATCATGCTCCCCAAATTTGCAACTTCCAGATGTTATGGACCATGACTTCACACCCATACACTAGAATGCTAATGAACCTTGTGGTCCAAATTACTAAAAAGGGATTAAGTTGGAAAAGCTTATCCAAACAAGTATTAAAGTAAGAATTATTGTTAGCCTTCTTTGGTATTCATATGAGTAGAAAGCTGGAATATAAATCTAATGAATGAATAAATACAAATAAATCCCTAAGTCTTGATCTAAGTCATACCCTTTGATTAAGTAGAGGTCAGGACTTTTCTTGATGAGAATAAGATTCATTTCTACGGCACTTTTTCAGCCAGTTGTCTTCAATTGGATCACCACTCCTAGTTGTGCAATTCAAGTGAAATTCAGTTATAACCTTCTTAACCCAATCCAGGGAACAGGGCCCCTTTTCAGTGAAGATTGAAACTGGTTTTCAGGCAGGATTATAAAGGTGTCAAAACATGAAAGTACTTCTATTTAGTCAGGGATCAATCTTCCTTGTGAAAAGGATCTTGCTATTTCTATGCCTGAAGCAAAGCCGGGCTCCTAATTTTGGATACATACCCAATGTGCCCAAGATTCCCTGAGATAAATGGGATGGTGGTGATCCTAATCAATTAGTGGGTACAAGGAGATGGTTCTGGGTTGGATAGGCACTTCCTTTAGCTGACAAGGCCGAGCATCTGAGCCAAGATAATGTCTCCAATTGGAGCCAATCCTCTGGATTTCTGCTACCACCTCCGCGCTTTTAATCTGAGGATGAACCTGGATTTCTCTACCTCCCATATTCTAGAACAGGAATGGGGAAGAGTGTCTGAACATGCCAAGTGCATGCTAACTAGCACAGCTGGGAAATCATGTAGTTGATAGAGGAAGGAGGAGGAGGAGGAGGAAGAGACCACCGGAGTAGCACCCAATAACAACAGCTCAGCTATATTTGGATATAAACACAGCCAAGAGAGCCTTTAGGACCCAACAGGGCATCCCAGACAGTCACACACTGGGCAAGACAAAAGCTACAACTGTTGTGTTTTGTTGTCTTCTTTTACATCTACATCTCCTGTCCTCCTGCAAAAAAAGAAAAGGTGAGCAAGAGCACACACATTGCTGCGCAAAGCCTGGCTGTATTTTTAAAGTCAAATAAATACAATGGTATGTGGCAAATGGAGTAGGTAAACAACTTCCATCTGGTTGCTGCTCTTGAAGGAACCATCCGTTCCCATGCACAGCAAATTGAAGAAACAATGGCACTAATGAGCCTTGCAAAATGCAACTGTGAATCATGAAAGACAACATTGCATTTTGCAAGCGCCAGAATAAAAGGTGAAATAATAAGCTAGCAAAGAGGAAAAAAGAAAGCGAGCAATGATTAAATGATCAAAAGCTGGCAGAGTGAATTCAATGTCACTGCCAGACGTAGCCATCTCTCCCCCACAAGTGAAAGTTAGGTTTCAAGCGCGGTGTAATTATAGCCGAGGTTGTCAGTTTGACATTAATGCAGCCAGCAGAAATTTCCTAATTGGCCTCAGAGGAGAAAGTGAACCAGAAAATATATTAACATTTTAAAAAAGCATATTTTGCCTAATCCTTTCACTTTCCAACAATATTTGAAGACCAAAATGCCCCAGGCAGGAGAATTTAAATGAGCAATTTTGTTTTTGAAGGAAACGGCCAATGAGACAGAAAATAGACTAAAGGGAAATCATTAGTGGATGAGAGATACTGACAGCCCTGCCTTGCTGACTGGCCGGCCTGTCACTTGCAGTCTGTGTTCTTTAGTTCCACGCTATGAGCTAAGTTGATAACATGAAAAGACTCATAAACGTGCAGCCAGAAGTCAAAGCCTGTTATCTGGAAATTCAAATGGAGGGAGCTGGGGGCGGGAGGAGAAGAGCAGGAGAAAAAGAGGAAGAGACTTCCTTCCTTCCTTTCCTCTAAAACTGGCCATATCAAGGAGAACAATAATAGCCCCATTATCCGACATCAGTGGGCGAAGGTCCGCCAATGTGCGTGCATGTATATCTATATATATATCTCTCTATATAGTCTTCCCCCTCCCTCTTTCTCTCCCCACCCTTCCTCCACACTTGCCTATCTCCTCCCCAGTCGGCCATGAAGCTTCCAAGCGGCAGATAGCAACAAAATGCTTAAAGTTATGGCTGTAATATCACATGTGCCCCACTTGATGTGATATGACCATCGCAGGGAAAGGAAGCTAAGCGCAGTCAGGTGCTGTTAGTCCCTTGGCTTTGATGGAACAGCTGAGGCTAGCATTGCCCCTGGCAGCCACTCCAGGGCAAACCAAGACTTTTGTCCTTTTGAAATGAAAGAGGGAAGGAAGGGTTGCGTCAGGCAGCCAAGCAGGCAAGGAAGAAGGGGCAGGAGGGTGAAAAGCACACCCTGGGATGTAGCCCAGGTCAGGGTGGGCAAGGGGTAGCTTGGATCCCAGAGCTAGAAAGGAGGCCCTCCCTTATCAAGGCAAAGGCAGGTGACTTCAGCATCCCTTAAGGTTCCAAGAGGGGAAGAGAGAAGAAAGAACCATGTCTGAGAAATACTTTTCCTACTTTTTTTTTTTTTTTGCCTGCTTCTCCTTGCAAGGAATTCAAAGCGTTTTACTCGTCTTCCTTTTCCATTCACAACAACCCTATGAGGCAGCTTTGGCCGAGACAAGGCTAGGGCCCCTCAGAATGTTTTGTTTGTCAGGATGGTCCATGGTTAACTGGGCTTATGCTTATTCAGCTCCATTTTCAGAGCTCACAGACTAAGCTGAACCATCAACGGGTTTCACTGGCTGAATTTGCACAACAGGTTTATGATTTGGCTTAGAGTATATGAACTTGTCTTTCGTATTTTAGGATTTGTGGCTAGTTCTCCCCATCCCACCCTAGCCCTTTAACCCCATGCTTCCCTTTCAATGGAGGGCTTCCATCACTCATTGACAAATTCTAGGTTACCCTAAAGAGACTTCAGAAATGTTGAGGTGCTGATGAGGTGCAGTACATTCAAAAGCAGATATGTTCCTCAATGTAAGGTCCTCCAGACTCTTGTCTAAGCATCACCTTTCAACTAATGTAATAATTAAAAACCAACAACTCTTGTTAATACTAAGTCACAGAAGGCTGCAAATAGATTCAGAAATCAAGAGATGAAAGGTGGGACAGACAGATAATCTGATTCACTCCAGCCAAAATTAATGTCCCTTGATTTAAAAGAGGTAGTCAAACATTGTCTTAATTTGGTTCCATAAAATAAATAAAGATGAATTTGCAATTTTAAAGCCAGAGATTTAGGAGTAGATTTCACTAGACATAATCTGATTATTGTATATAGTAATTTCATGAGAGTGTTCTGAATACTCCCAGCTTATTTAATATCCCTATTTTGACTGGCCTCCTTCTCCTTTCCTGCCACCCTCTCCCAAAACTATGAATGGATGGAAGTTTTAGCTCTCTAATCTCCATGGGTTTATTAAAAACTAGACATTAATCTGAAAAAAAAAATATGGCAGTCTGGCAATTAGGAAAAAATTATTGCAAATGTTTTTCTGCCGTCTTTGCTGTCATTAATTCTTTACAGTTATGTTAAGGAGTATTGATTTTGAAAAATAAACAAATGCTTCCAACTCTCCAGCAGTTTGATATACTGGCATACTCTCCACAACCAAGCTGGATTTCAGGCCTTTCAGAAAAAGACACTGTAAAGCATCCCACCACTGTTTCTTTAAACCGCAGACTGTTTGCCACAGGTTAAGCCTGGGTTCATAACATGCTAAACTTAAAATGAGGGGGAGGGGGAATCACTCTTTAACTTAGAGGAAGTGAAACTCTGGGGAAAGTGGACCACTCCTGTTCCCCACCATTGTGTCAACTTATAATTTCGGATTAATTAACTGCAAAGGCAGGCAAGCAGAGGGACTCACTCCTTTGACCCACAAATCCCAGTGAGAAGAAACATAAAACCAAACATGGGGGGGGGACGGGGGGACGCCAATTTAACTTTCCTAGGCACGTTTACAGGGTAAAAGTTCAATAATTCTCGGGAAGGAGGGGAGCCTACATCCGTAACCCTCAAAGCCAAAACTCATCAGCCTGCTCCAAGGTGAGCCCGGCTCTTCCTCCTCTTCCTCCCAGGTCCGGGCGCGAAGTCCTCAACCCTTCCCCACCCTTAAAACACTGCGGGGTTCATTCGGGGTAACGGTGCAATCAACCGCGGCAGGCAGGTGGAGCGGCCTTGGCTACCCTGGCCTGTACAGTATCAGGTAAACGGCTTAAACGTCCTTCCTTCTTCCCGCCTCTTGGAGTTTTCTAGCCAGGAAAAAAAAAAAAAGAAGGGAGGAGAAGGAGCCAGAGGGGCGGGAGGTCGGGGTCCGTTCCCGGGCCCCGGGAGAGAGGGTCGCGGGGGCGCGTGCCCGAGAGCGAAGGAGTGGGAGCGCGCCTGCCGCCCAAATAAGGCCTCGCCTCGTCTCGCCGCTCATATTGATGAGACCCGCGCCGGAGTTTGACATCAAATTAGTTGGCCCTTCATGTATCAGATTGGCGAAGGAAGTGTCTTTAATACGCTTCAAGCCGGTGGGAGGCGAGAGGACTGCGAGAGGACTGCGGGAGGGAGGGAGGGGCTCCAGGCAAGGAGAGAAAGAAAGGTGAAGAGAAGGAGGAGAAGAAAAAAGGAAGAAGAAAAAGAGAAGTCGAAGAGGAGGAGAAGAAAAAGGGGAGAAGGCGGCGGCGGCGGCGACATCAGCCAGCGAGCGAGCGAGCGGCCTCATTACGAGCTTTTCCTGGCGGGCCTCCGGAAAGCCGGCCCGTTCTTCCCCTCATCCAATACAGCGGGGCTCTTTGTCAGTAATTTGCAATCAGTGTATATGTGTATGTGGGAGGTGGGTGTGTGTGTGTGGGGGAGAGAGAGCACCTTCCAGCGCGCCCTCGCCCTCCCCAGGAATCATTATTGGCTGAAGCTCCGCTGGCCCTCTTAATTGGAAGCGTTGGGCCTTATCAGTGGAGGATTTCCTCGCGCCTTTGACAGATACCGATACGGAAATCATTGTTCGCTTGTCAATTTAAAATACCATGAAAGCAGCCCCCTTTCCCCCCCCCCCCAACCGCCATCACCGCCCCACAGTTCCCGGCTCGGCGCGCGGCGCGGTTTTAATTAGCACCGCCCCTTCGGTTGAGGGAGGCTGGGCGGAGAGGGTGAGTGGGGGGACCCGGGAAGAGATTTTCCCCTTCCCCCACGCCCCACGCCTGTGGGGTCAAACACAACATTTAAAAACCTTTCTTCTGTGCACACACACACACACACACACACACACACCCCACACACAAAGGAAGGGGATGTCTACCTTTCCTACAGTGAGGATTGGCAACTTCGGGGGACGCTAAAACTTAAAAAAAAAAAAAGAATAGATAGAATAAATTTATTGTCACTTCGAATGTCCACTAATAGGTGGAGCAAGTGGCCAGTTTTAAGTTTCTGGGTGTTACCATAAAAGAGGACCTGACTTGGGGTGCCCACATTGCAGCCCTGGTGAAAAGGGCCCAGCAGAGGTTATACCACCTGAGACTTCTCAGAAAACAACAACTGAATGAAAAACTGTTGGTGACCTTCTACCACTGCACCCTATAGAGTAGTTTAACTTACTGTACCTCTGTATGGTTTGCCAATTGCACAGTGGCAGATAGGAAAGCACTCCAGGGGGCTTAACGTCATTGCCCAGAAGATCATTGGTTGCCCTCTCCCCTCTTTGGAAGAGCTTTATGGCTCCTGCTGCCTTAAGAAAGCTCAAAACATTCTCAGATCCACCTCATCCCGGGAACCCATTTTTTGAACTATTACCATTTGGCAGACAGTACAGAATAATAAAAACAAGGACAAATAGGCTGAAAAACAGCTTCTATCCCAGGGCAGTAGCTCTTTTGAATTCTGTATAGTGCAGTGTTGGTCTGGTATCGACGGTTTCCGGTTCAATGTGTGAAGGATGTCTGTTTGTGTTTATTTTCATGGTCATAATCATGATGTGCACTGAAGATGGTGTTTGATTTCGTTGTACGAGATGCAATGACAAAGTAAAGTAAAATGAAATTTGGTTGCATAACGCTCTCATAGGGTCACCACCCCAATGTGCACAACATTAAACATGACAAAGTAAATAAATAAATAGAAAATGATGCATATGTCCACATAGAGTCTATGGAGAAATAACACAATCTAGTTCGGGTGTATACATGTATATGGTGAGAAAAAAATGAATCTTGCAAGTTTACCAGGCGGGTGGCATATGCCATAGGATAGGGAATGAAGCTGTTAACAGAATCCTTCTAGAAAAGATTGCAGGGTCTGTCCCTTGGATGTCAACCCTCTGAGGTGGGAAGTAATGGTCTTCTTTGGCATTGCAGCTTGTGAATAAAAGAAGACAAATAGGTGCTATAAGCGGGTGGATGAGGAGTGCAGATCCGCGGGGTGTGGCACTCCAGATCCCAACGTTGAGGGTTATTGATGCCTCATCTTCCCTTCCCTCTGGCTAGATGGGCCTTGAACCCTGCCATTTGCCTTGGCCTTGTCTTCGCCCACTTTGTTGTATGTACACTGAGAACTTATGCACCAGAGACAAATTCCTTGTTTGTCTAATCACACTTGGCCAATTGAGAATTCTAATTCTTTCATCTGCTGTGCTGCCTTGGCATTTCAGTTCTGGGTAAAGCCCTTTAATAACAACAGCAGTAGCACTTAGACTTTGTTCTGTATTCTGTAGAGTGGTAGATTTTGTCTTCTGTACAGATGCAGATAGATAAACTCAACAAAACATTCATACAAAGTCTTTATTATTGGTTCGTCAGGTAGCCTCATAACTCACATTTGTGATGAAGTTCTTCTTAATGTCCAATCCTTTGCATATCTGTCTTGTAGGTAAAAAGATGGTTATCTCCTTATCCCTTTCCTCCCATCTCGTAGCGGTAGAGGTAGAGCAGCTACCACGAGTCCGTGAGTTCAGGCAAGAGTGAAGAAACGTCCCCCAACCCATCAAGGGTCAATTTAGTGACCAATCAGGATTACAGATGTGGTCATGTGACATGGACTACATTTCCCGGGATACCTTGACTACATTTACCATGATGTCCCTTAAGGGGACAGCTCACAATTGCTAACTAACTATCCAATTCCCACACACAGGCTGGACAGCATACTCCCCGCCTGGAATTGTAAATTCCACTATTAAGAGGAGAAAAAAAAAGGAATTAACTATAAACTAAGATAAGCAGTAGACAGTAATACTAACTGAACAGCAGATTGCTAACTATCCAATTCCCATACACTGGCTGGACAGCACAGACTTATATACCGCTTCATAGTTTTTTACAGTACTCTCTAAGCTGTTTACAGAGTCAGCATATTGCCTCCAAGAAATCTGAGTCCTCATTTTACTGACCTGGGAAGGATAGAAGGCTGAGTCAACCTTGAGCCCCATTGAGATCGATCTCCAGGCGGTGGGCAGAGTTAGCCTGCAATACTGCATTCTAACCACTGCTCCATGGTTCCTGTAAATAATACCAAAGAGTTTTATTTATTTATTTATTTATTTGTATCCCACCTTTATTATTTTCACAAATAACTAAAGGCCACAAACACACCTGAACACATTTTCTTCCTCCAGTTTTCCCCACAAAAACAACTCTGTGAGGTGGGTTGGACTCAGAGTGTGTGACTGGCCCAAAGTCACCCAGTTGGTTTTCATGGCTGAGAAAGAACTAGAACTCACTGGTCCCAATCTATAGCCTGGGGCCTTAATCACTAGACCAAACTAGTTGTTATTGAGTAATCTTTGAAGGGGATGATATGGCTTCAAGCCAGACCTCGCCTAAATTGTATGGAGGAAATGGCTTCCTATGGGCAGGGTGAAAACAACTGAAGGGAGAAAAGTAGACGTACAGAGAATAGGGGAGCTGGATTGAACAAGATTATAGGTAGTCCTTGATTTACAACTATAATGGACCCTGGCATTTCCATTGCTAATCAAGATACTTGTTTAGTGAGTAGTGCTCAATTTTACAACTTTTTTTGCCACAGTTGTTAAATGAATCACTGCAGTTATTAAGTGAATTATATTCATTGTTAAGTGAATCTGGCTTATCGGAAGCCAGCTGGGAAGATTGCAAATGTAACTATCATAAATACTTGTCATTTGTCAAGAGCCCGAAATTTGATCATGTGACCATGAGGCTGCTAAAATAGTGTGAAAACTGTAACTTTCAACAGTCACTAAACAAAAGGTTGAAACCTGTAATTAATCTTTCCACAATGTGACTGAAAAGTTATGTTACCATAACTTCACACTGTCTACTGGAGATTTGCAAGACTGCTGCCCAGTTTTTCATGTAATTATATCATCACTTAGCAATAGTCCTTGTTTAATGATAGCTGATTGTACGATAGTAATGAAAAACTAACTTTATAATCAATACCTGCATTTATTACCTTCACAGCTCTGTAAAGCAAAGAAAAGCTGAAGTAAGATGGTAAGGCCAGTCACCGTTTCACTTAGCAATCACTTAACAACTAGTTGCTGGTCAGAATAGTGGCTGCTAAACAAGTAAAACAAGGTTTATTTTATTACTCTGGCATGATTAAATTGTGGTAATAGCTCAGAGAGTGCTGTAAAGCACTGTGGAGTGGTATATAAGTCTTAAGTGCTATTGCTATCATTAAAATTCTGCACTAATTGCTTCCTCTACCATCCTGCGGTTTCTGCCAGAGACTTCGAAGTAAGTCTCAATAAGCAGGTCCTGCTACCCTCATGCCAAGTAATTCAAAGGGCACATCCATATGTCCCCTTGATTTCAGCTGGGAGATGGTTTGCTACCCATTCTTTAAGGACATGCATGCATGATACAGCATTTTTTTTCCTCGTTCCAGCTCACAGTTGAGGCCAGCTAAATGGGTTTTCTGGAAGTAGTGACAATTATTTTCATAATCATCCAATGTGCTTTGCTACCGTGTTTCCACAAAAATAAGACTTATTTTTTGCCTCCAAAAGAGGCATTAGGTCTTATTTTCAGGGGATATCCTCTGCTGTCTCACCTCATGACAGCGGCATTAATAACCCTGCCCAGCAGGAGCCTGTGTGGCTGCTGCTGGCCTACTTTTGTGGCTACTTGCCGTTGCTCGTGTGAGGCTCCTCCCCGCTGGTCTCTGTTTTGCCGAGAAACGAGCTCCAGATTGATGTGCACAATGCCCCCAGCCTCCATTTCGCCATCAGAGGAAAGGCCTCTGATGGTGAAACAAAGACCCGGGGGGTAAGACAGATCCTGGCCTGTTCATCCTCACCCATTAGGAAAACACAGTTTCCCTAAAAATAAGACCTATTCCAAAAATAAGCCCTAGGTAAGACCCCACCTACTCCATTGCACAAGATGGGGCGTGGCATATGGGTAAAAATCAAGCTAAGGTGGGGGTGGGGGGAGGGGGGAGCTGCTCCACATACCCCACACCCACTTACCTTAGGACAGTTGCGGCCAGGCCTCCCACATCCCGACACCTGCCTCATCTTGCCAGCCCACTTCTTCTATGGCCACTTTCCGCCACTTGCTCGTGTCGCCCCTGGCCTCCATTTCACTGTCAGAGGCCTTCAGGAAAGGCTTCTGCAGCCAAGAAATGAGCTCCAGATTGATGCACGTGGCACCCTAGGGCTTATATTGAGCATGTGTAAAAATCAAGCTAGGGCTTATTTTTTGAATAGGTCTTGTTTTTAGGGAAACTGTGTTTTCCTAATGGGTGAGGATGAACGGGCCAGGATCTGACTTATTGGCAAGTTTCAGATGGGACAAACAACTCCTGTCTTCTTCCAGTCGCCTGCTATAATTAGTGATTGAGAAGTCGTGTGGTTGTAGAATTGACGTATCTTAACTTTCCACACAGTGAAATGTTAGGCTGAACCATTCACTGGCCTCCTGAATGAGGCTGGGTAAAACTTGGTTATATCAGTGCTGATAGTGTTCAAATGGTGCTCCAGATGTTTTGGAACTGCCCCCAAGGGACCTATTGGTACTGTCTTCACTTTTGTTGCCACAGTTGTTCTACTTTTGTTTGTAGGTCTTTATATGTTGTGATTTCCTTCAATTCTTTGTCTTCTATTCTGCTGTCTCCAGGCATTGCAATGTCAAGTATCTAGACTTTTTGTTATCAACAGTTGTTTCAGCAGGGGTTTGTGTGGCAGATGCTTGTCTGTTTGTATCATTATGTTGCTTGATTGCACAGTCAGCCAAATGTTTAGGTTGGATTTGGCATTTTTATTCACCTGCCAAGTTCTTCACAAGGACCTGAAATAGGCAGATGTTGTTTGATAGTGCTAGAAGTATTGTCAGAGGAGGTGACTTTGTCCATGCTGATGGTATTCAAGTAGTGCTCCAGATGTTTTTGAATTGTACCCAAGGCACCTATTACTGTTGGTACTATCTTTGCTTTCTTTTCCCACAGTCATACTACTTCTACTTGCAGGCCTTTGTATTTTGTGATTTTCTCTACTGATTCCTCTTCTTTTCTGCTATCTCCAGGTCCTGCAACATCCACTGTCCAGACATTGTCTATCTGGCAAGCGTTTGACTGAATTCTAAAGTCCCAGAGCACTTTTGCTTTACTTTCTATTACTTTTGTCTATTTACGATCCCACCAGTTTCTGCTTGCAGGCAAATGGCATTTCTTGCAGATATTCCAATGCACCATTGTTGTTACTTTATCATGCCATTGTTTATAGTCAGTTTCTGTGATCTTCTTGTAACAGCTAGCTAGGTAATCCACTGTTTTGTCAGCTTCTTCACAGAGGCAGCCTTTTCTGCCTGTTGCTGTCCTCCCAGTTCTGGCTTTCTATGCATTTGTTCTTGGTATTGTGCAATCAGAATTAGCCCCTCTGTCTCTTTCTTCAACTTTCCTGCTCATTACCAGGTCTTATTGTTTTATCTGCTTTGCTTGCTAGTGTTTTTGCATACTGGCCATGCGATACTTTAACTTCCATGCCTCTTTTCTATTCTTCACTCAGTCTTTCTTGTAGACCTGTTTGGTCTCACCAGTACTCAGTAAACCTTCCCAATATGATAGTTCAGTGCAACCAAGTTCCAGTGCATCATTTTCACTATCCTTCAGATATTCTTCTAATGTCCTTTTTATTCTTTTATCATTATTCTTATTACTGGCTTAGATCTAAGGAGCTGCTGACTAATGATGGCAGTAGTGGAGACTGCAACATTTAGTGCAAAGAGAGAGTGAGTTCTCTTGGTTGCTGTTTCACGGCCATCCTAAGAGTCATGGTGGTGCAGTGGTTAGAATAATACTGTATTGTGGGCTAATTCTGCCAACTGCCAGCAGTTTCATTCTCACCGGCTCAAGGTTGACTCAGCCTTCTATCCTTCCAAGGTCGGTAAAATGAGGACCCAGATTGATGGGGTCAATATGCTGATTCTGTAAACCACTTAGAGAGCGCTGTAAAGCACCGAGAAGCAGCATATAAGTCTAAGTGCTATTGCTATTCATAGAACTGTCAAGTCAAAACAAAATGGAGGAGGCTTCTGAACTTCTGGAGGAAAGGTAGGATATAAAGCAAATAAGGATGTCCACACAAAACTCTTATGTACTTCCAAAATCAATTTGGACAGATGATTAACCTTCCCAATCTGGCCATGTGTCAAATACATCTCTTCCTCCTCTTCCCCCAGACCCATTCCATACGAAGGAGGAGATTAGTGGATATTTTTCCACTGGGTGGGGATATTCGATGGAAGAGAAGGGAAACAAAACAGTGAATCCATCAATCCCTGCCCTTAGTATGATCTGTATAACATAATTAAGAACAGCCTATGGCAGGATGGAGATAATCAGTGGGAGCAACACATTTTATGCTTGCATAGTTTTCTGTTGGCTCAAGGACTAGTGGATAGAAGTTGGACGTGAGGGAAAGCCTTGGGTGTCTTTCAGAGTCATCCAACCCTACTTGTGCTGAAATAATATAATGAGGATATAATGAGAACAAACTTTATATCAGTTCAGCAATGACTGGGAGGTACTAGAAGATGCTCTAAGGCAGGGATCTCAACCTTGGGCCCTTAAGCCTGGCGGACTTCGACTCCCAGAATTCCCCAGCCAGCTTTGCTGGCTGGGGAATTCTGGGAGTCGAAGTCCGCCAGGCTTCAAGGGCCCAAGGTTGGAGATCCCTGCCTAAGGCATTAGTGACAATTTAAGTCTGCTTCACTCAAGAGATGGGGATGAGACCACCCCAGTTCTGAGTAATTATTTTAAAAAAATCCTTATATTGCTTCTTGGGTTGAACCCCACAGGTTTAGGCTGCTAGTTTGTAATCATGAACCGAAGGCCCATAAGTACCATTGACATCAATGAATGAGCGGGTGTCTAAAGGTGCTTATTTCTGAAGTAAAAGGGGCAATTTATGTGGGATTGTTGTTTCTTCCAGGCTTCACTTAGTCGTTGGGATATTTACAAGGTACCTACATTTTATGCTAGGAAGAACTAAAATACTTTAATCTGACCTGATAGACTATAAAACAGAAGGCAAGCTGGATGCATTTTATTGAAGTCAGAATTAAGCTTATGTTTACAGTGGTGATAGGACTACAGGCCTACATGACAGTATAAATACAAGGTCTTACAAATTCTACCAAATTCTGTTTTCTCTAAGATTTACACAATACTTCTTAAAAAGTAAAATCAAATTATTAGTATTATGGCAACTTACAAATCTGCTACAATGCTAGTGACTCTCTTATATATATATATATATTTTTGAACAAATTTTTATTAATTTTTAAAAACATACAAAACATACAAAAATACAAGACATAAAAACATAAAAGATCTCTTTTCTGAAAGTTGGTTAATCCCGGTCAAAACTCTTGGTACAGACACACATTCAAATTCATATTCATTTTACATACCATTCCATATCTTATTACATTTTCATTTTTCTATATAGCTTCTCCTTTCTTTTAAATTTTCTCAATTTTATTTTATTTATCTCCTCTCAATTCAAATCATAATATTTATTATTCTTTGTCTGTTCTATTTCCAACTATCCGTTTATCTTTCTTCTTAAAAGAAAAAAAAGAAAAACCTTCTCCTGTACACTGATTGGAGTATGACGCCTATGTCTCTTTCCCCTATATTTATAATACTTGATTTAAAGTACATAACTTACGTTGGGATTCTGTCTGGTACATTCTGACATTATACAATATCATCAAAACCAATACAAATCTATTCATTAATATTAATATTCATTCATATCTTAAACATCTAGCACATTTCTTATCAATTAGGTCACATATTTCTATGGGAGCACCTATTTGCCATATTAATTCCGCCCCCACATCACATATTATAAATCATTATTACATTACATGTTCCCCTCTTCTTCTTCAAACCTCTCATTTCACGAATAGTTTCACTAGTATAACATGGCCTAATCATTGGTATTAACAATCATTTATATCTTTAGACATTTTACCCATTTCAATTAATTATCATACCTTTATGGGAACACTTCTTATACTTTCCAAAATTATCCCCCCCACATCACCGATCTTAAATCATTGTTTCATTAAAGTACTCCCTCTCTTAACAAAAATTTCACTGAATTATACTAAATATTTTATCACATTTTAAATTGCATATTATTTCCAGCCTTCTATAATTATTTCTAAATACAAATATAAAAATGCAATCTTATGTACCCTTCTAGAATCCCTTTTCCAATAAAATCTATCCATTATCTCTAAAAACTTTTGTTTTTTTTGCATCTTGCTCCCCACCATTAAAGCTTCTCATCCCTTCCTTTCTCCCTTGCTTCTTCTTCTCCTTATCCTCTTTACCCCTTGTCTCTCCACCTCCCTTTTATTCTGTTTTTCCCCTTTCTGTTGTTTCCTAACACGATATCCCCTTTTCACCTTATTCTTCTCTTTTTGGATTGTTTTCCCAGGTCTTAAAGTCTTCTCCTTTTTCTCCTCCTTCTTTTCTTCCCCAACGAAAGTCACTTGTTCTTCAAAAATGGCTTCTTCTTTATCCTGCTCATACGATTTTACATAAGCACAGACCGCCATTTCTATAAACTGAAAAAGAGTGCCAAAGACATCTTTCCTTCTTGCTTTTCTCTTTCATATTTTTGGTGTATAAGTTCTAGTTCATCCACAACTGATGCCATTGTACAGAGAAATTTTTTTCAAAACAACCACCCGAGTGCTTTTAGTCTGAGATAATTCTCATAAAATCCAAAGTCATCAAACAGTCCAATCAGCTGATTCTTTTAATACTTTCTCTTTTCCACTTTCTCTTTTTGGGATAAAGTTTGATCACAAAGTTCTCTTTAAAATATATCTTTAGGAAGTCTTATTGCTGTTTAATAGCTCTTTAAAATTAACTCTTTCAAGTTTTAGGCAGTCTTCTCCTTATTTTCAGGTTGCTCCAATTTTTTTTCCTCTCCCTTCCCACTCACAGCCAGAAAAAATTCTTTTTCTTCTTTTTTTTTCCCTTTGAATATTCAGAAATCCTTGCTCCTTCAATATTCATTTACCTCCAGAACAGATTCCCGGATTTCTCTTATGGTTCCACTGCTGTCACGTTAGGAAGGAGAGTGAAAGGCAAAAAAAGAAAAAACTTTCTCTTTTGAAATGTTCGCCGCTTGTATCTCTTTCTAGAAACAAAGTATCCTTAGCAGCCTTCGAGGTTACAGGGCACTCTCTCTTAACTTTATCCCAGTCAGAAGCAACTTCCACAGCTCTTCCCTCTTCCTCCAGCACAAATCTTACCCGGCTGCAGGCTTCTTTGAGGCGGCCATTACTGACCGCCGCTCCACCACCTCAGGAAAAAGGGGTTATTCCGGCTGGAAAGGGGGTCTGCGTTACCCCAAACCTCTGTCCGGATCCCCTCTCTCTCGGCTGCCTCTACAAGGCAGCCATAGCCCCAGACCTATTTAGATCGGGGGCACCTTGGCGGTGAGCGGTAGGGATCGCAGAGACGCGAATTCCTGCCGCTACCGAAGCGCGCAAAACCGGAAGCCCGTGACTCTCTTATATTTTGTTAATCTGGCGTAAGCAGCAAAATGAATATATGTAAATAGTGTAAGATCCCAGAAGTTTCCCCAAGCCACGGAGTTGCCAAAGAGAGACTCGAGACGAGGCTTGCAAAAATAACCGCTTTTTTATTCTTTGGCCAAAGCAAAAAGTCTGGGTGACTCCTATGTCCAAAACATACAGACAAAATGCATGTGAGGAATAGCCACACCCCGAGAGAGTGGCTCAGAGTATTATATACATTTTACGCTGATAGAAACAGTTTATCCAATCAGAGATAAAAATTCATTATTAATGTGGGCAATGTCTTGCCCATGCCTTCCCCTTCCTTATCCATGGAGCGTTCTTTGTCCGTGCTCTGTCCATACTGTGTTATTTTACACAGTATCCCTTGTCCTTATGTGTTCGTGCTCCTGGGCAGCCTCCCCCACCCCACCCCCCCCTTATCTATGGGGCAGGATGTTCCTGGGAATTGTCTCCAAGGATGTGTCTAGCTCTGAAGCAAATTGCAGAGGCGGGAAACCAGATAGAAAAGGATACAATTCTCTTACAAGAATGAATTCCTAACGAATGATTTCCATCCTTAGCAAAATAGCACAAGCAACTTCTTTTAACAGAAGCAAAGAGCAAACGTTAGATTGATTCATGTCAATATGTCTTTTCAATAGCAAATAGCAATTAGACTTATATACCACCTCACAGTGTTTTACAGCCCTCTCTAAGTGGTTTTACAGAGACAGCATTGGCCCCCAGCAATCTGGCTCCTCATTTTACCGACCTCAGAAGGATGGAAGGCTTGAGACGGTGAGAATCATTTTCTATAGCATTAGCAAAAGTGAAAATTTGAAGGAGAGTAGAAAGTGAAAAGAAAGATAAAAGAAGTGCTAGAAAACGGAATAATTTTGGTGTTGTCATTGACAAAACAAATGAATTTGCTAAACTGTTGAGATAATTGTGTAACAGGCTGTTTAAATAACCGAATGTGATACCAATAGAAGAGAATATTAGTAGCTCAGGGTTGAACTGTAGGGTCCCTTGATGCTCTCTAAGCTTGGTTGTTTTCTCGCAGATTTTTCATTACCTAATGAGGTAACATCTTCAGTGCACTATTGAACATTACTTCAGAGTAATGAAACATCTGCAGAAAAACAACCAAGCTCAGAGAGCACCAAGGACCCCGCAGCTAAATGCAAATTGTTCGTGCATGTATGCACACATGCACAAACCCATAATGTTTTTTAAAAGTCAGCTCCTTACCTTAAAAACATGGCTGGTCTCTTGAATTATTTTTCAAGCTATGATTGAAGTGGGTTTATTCAAACTTTCTGCAGCCTGATTTCACAGGACTTGAACTATGCACTTGTACATTTTCTGCTTCCTTCATGAACGTGTGAACTTGATTTATTATTTAAGGTTGTTTAAGGTGATGAGAGATATAGTAATAGAAACTGGAAATTAATTCATATATGCAACTTTTTGTTGGGCCCATCCAATGGTGCACATTTCTATGGGAGAGACACAGTCTTTGAGCAGCCCATTTCACTGGCTTTTGTTTTGTATAACCCCCTTTACAGACATAGAAGAGCCAAATCTGACTGGCAAAGAAGAAGCAAGCAAGCTTGCATACCTTATTAATGGGACATAAATATATATATACATAAATGGCAGCTTGCCTCTTCTTGGTCCATGAGGATCCCTCATTAATTGCTCTTATTTCGAACAAAAATGGCCACACAAAGCTATTTGCTTAGCTATTCTGCCAGCTGGAATATATATAGGCTTTCTTTTCATATACTGTTTTGTTTTTAATAATTCTGGCCATTTGTAAGTAGCTGATGTTTTGTTTGGCTGCTGTTTTATTTGCTGTCAGAAAGGATTTGATGCAGAAACCATTTAAGCATGTGTACAATCCAGGGAGGGATTTATTTGACCTCATTATACTGCAATAAAGAAGGAATCCAGTTTGTTAAGTATCAGCAAACTGCTTGTATTTTGCATCAGATCATAGAACTGGGTTTCAAAAGACTTTCCCAGGTTAGTGTGTCTGTTTATTTATTAATTTTTTTTGTAAAGGAAGATGGAATGGGTTAATTTGGCTTGCCAGAAGGTATCCTGACAAACACAAGAAAAGAGAGAGAAATGCAGCCCGCTCTAAGAGCCACAGCAGAAAAAAAAGATTGATGCTTTTTAATTAATGGCAATTAAACCATGCCTGTTGGCTTGGCCTATGGCAATTGTTCCCTGCAAAAATGGAGGCCGAGCTGGTGACAAGCATTTGAATCCGCTAAGTTCTGTCAAGGGAGCTGACTCTGCAGGCATCAAAACCAAACTAAATCAATAAAAGAATTAAACTTTTATAAATTGCATTTTGACAAGTATCAGATACCGTTAAGCTTTGATATTATGAATTCCTTGGAGGTGATGCAAACAAGAAGGGCCGCAGTTAGAGATCCAAACAATCAAAGAGGCTTGTTAACATGCACTGTCAAATGCATCAGTGCTATTAATTACTACAAATTAATGTGACTCTCTCTCTTCCTCTGGTGATTGGAATAATAATCAGATGGATTCATGGAACGAGCACAGAGAACATATGCAACCCTGCCAAAAATAATAAGACAAGAAACCAGCAGACAGTTTGCAATCTTTCAGCTCACCAAATTGATAATTTGCTGAATAACATTGTGGCCCACTTTAGCCAGTTGCACTGATGACTGAAGAAGGTTTTTTTTCCCCCGCCTACCACAAAAATGGATTGCCTCCCCCGAAAGAGGTTTCTGTATTAGTTTACCAGTCCAGCGGCAGTCCAGACACTGGGGACAAATGGTATGAAAATCCTAAAAGGCAGATCTATAAGCAGGCTAATGGCTGCTCTTAAAAATTGAATACTGGGTAAATGGACCCTTGTTTAAAGTTGTTAGGGTATTGCATCTACCACTCAAATTATTCATACAGAGAAATGATTCTTGTTATTCTCCAGTGGTATAAATGGGCAGGAGTCAGAGAACAAAATGTGTGAAAATTTACCATAGTTCCATGCTCACTGGACAAACAAGAATGTCATCGGCAAAAGTCTATCCTTCCTTGTCAGATGAGAAGATCAGGGAAAATTAATTGGTTCACTGCATTTAAATATCCCACTTTATTCTCCATAAAACTCAAGGTGATTGACCTCTGCTTCCTATTTAGGCCCCGGTCACCAATATAGATCTGACCAGCTAGGTGGCAAACTTAGCTCATCTTGGCTAAGTTCAAAAAGCTAAGCTAACAATCTTGGTTAGACCATCAGACAATACTTACATTGGGAAGAATGCAGTACAAACAGATCTCTGTGGTTGCAAATACTATGAAGAGATCCATCCAAAGAAGACTTTACTTTCTTTATAGACCCGTTTTGCTTCAACATGCTTTTTGCAAGTCAGACCAGACTGTATTTTGTGTTATGCCAGACCAGCAAGCTACCATGAAAGAAAGAATTTCACATACCATGTTAACGATATTTATTTTTGTTTAGAAGATTGATATGGTAAATTGGCCAAACTTAATGGGATTGTTGCTAAATGCATCAAATGGACAATCTTTCTGGCTTCAGGGACCACAACTATTTGGAAGCTGCCCCTATATGTTCACAGTGGCATAGCCTCTTGCTCCCTAAACAATCTCAAAGAGACTAATAGAGAAGGAAATATAAAGTCCACAATCCATTCAAGTTAAAACTGTTGTTGATTTTCTGGAAGGTTGTCTCTGTTGGGGTTCAATCCTCAGCACAGAGTAGATTTTGATGCTCAAGATTCTGTTTGGTTTGGATAATCATTGATAGATCATAATAATGTCATGGACATGTTTTTCTGG
The DNA here is from genome assembly GCF_049901735.1 of Notechis scutatus. Lineage (NCBI taxonomy): Eukaryota > Metazoa > Chordata > Lepidosauria > Squamata > Elapidae > Notechis > Notechis scutatus. The sequence continues at coordinate 82,807,805 of NC_142011.1, forward strand.
ACCACAACCCTAGATCAGCCTCTTTAGTGTGTTAATGATATTCACAAGTTTTGATATTCCTAGGGAATCTAATAAACACTACTGCTTCAAGCAAAGTTGAGTTAGCGTGTAAGCGTTCCCCACTATTAAAGGCAATCGAGCATAATACTTTGTGAGTTTGTCTAAGATTTCATACTATTTCAGGCAATAATGCTAGACCGTGGTAGGCATTAAAGTTAAGTATATCATCTTTTCAATATGTCAACATTGGCCAACCTTTTCATTTCACAATGGGATGCTTTGATTATCTGACCAAAGTATTTACTCTTATGAATACTTGAGTTTATCTCTTTTAAATGAGATTTGAATAATGTCCCCTCCTGCTCATAGGGTATTTCTTTTTTTAATTTCATTTATTTTCTCTCCTTCTTCCTCACTTCATCCCAGCCCCTACCTGCCAACAATGAACAGCGTTAGGTGCTGTGCTATTTTTTGGAAATCAGTAACTTGAAATGCCAGGCCCAGCTGCTACTCCCTTGCCTTATGGAAAATTGGCTTTATTGCAAGCAAATGTCCATCCTTTTCTGTATCATCATGGATTTGGAGGGCCTGCCTGGGATTTGTCACATATTTTTAACAATATAATTCTCTTTTGAAGGCATGAGCTTCCTAAGCATGACATATGATATTTAATCACATATTGACCACTCAGTCTTATTTTAATGGTTCCTGTCAGTTCAAGTGCAGCTAGCAGAGTTCAAACAACACTTTTGCCTGGAGTTCAGTATCTATTTAAATCAAATTTGTCAGTTTTCAATTTTAAAAAAATATGCACCATTTTATTTTTATTAACATGCAAGTGAATAATGCCTTGTCAGGCCAAGGGCATGTTTTAATGTGAACAAGTTGGATGTTAAACAAAACCGGAATCCAGATGCCTCTTTTAATATATTCCTATGTTTGATTTGGTGTCAGAATCTTAATATAAACATTCACATGGTGTTACATTATTTTTAACTGGTAAAATCTATCATAAAAGCAATGTGGAAATCAAAATAATAATCCATCCATGTTGCACACCATCTCAGCAGCAGTTTTCATAGAATTGGCTTATATATTTTGCAGCCAAGTGGACTATAGGTCCATGATTTATTTATTATTTATTTATTGTCTGTCTGCCTGCCCACCCACCTCTATCAATCAATCAATCAATCAATCAATCAATCTATCTATCTATCTATCTATCTATCTATCTATCTATCTATCTATCTATCTATCTCTAACCTTAACCCAAACCCTAACCATATCCTATCCTATCCTATCCTATCCTATCCTATAGATATATGCATATGAAAACAGATACAGGTACTATAGTCCTCAACTTATGATCATAACGTGTCCACCCATTACATTGTAAGTTGTGACATTGATAAAGCAGGTCACCCATATGACTGACCCAATTTTACAAGCTTTTTTGTGGCAGTCATTAAATGAATGCTATGTTTGTTAAGCAAACCAATTGTTCCCTATGGGCCAGTTTTTGTCAAAAACTGGAAGTAGATGACAGGTTTTGGCAAAAATGTTGTAAAATGTGGTCGTATGACTATGGGATATCTATGGAGATTCTCAGTCATAGTTGTCCCAAAGGTGCTTTTTCGGCAACTGGAGTTTCTGGTTTTTCTTTGAAGATGTTTCGCTTCTCATCCATGAAGCTTCTTCAGCACTTCAGCTCTTCAGAAGCTTCTTGGATGAGAAGCGAAATGTCTTCAAAGAAAAACAAGAAAGTTCAGTTGCCTCTTGAAAAAAGCACCTTTGGGATGACTACAGGATGCTTCAAGCTGCCATAAAGATAGGCTGATAGCCAAATCCCCAAAATGTCACGTGACTGTGAGGAACACTGAGAACTTCAGAATCAGGACATAAGTGCCTCTGGCATGGTTGGTTGTAACTTCTAAGTAACTGATTGTAAGTCAAGGACTACCTGTACACAGTTTTTTCAGTTTTTTTCTTCCCATCCGTTTTGGAGAACAGTAACAATCATGTCTGGTGATGTCATTCACCACCCAAACTCGTACTACTTTTCCTTGTGAAGTGTTTCAGATAGACATAAAACATAATTAATTATATGTGTATTTCCTTTTACTTTTTTGATAGAAATTGCTGCTATATTTTTTTTTACATAAAAATATGACAATCTACTTTTGCGAAGATTTTTAAAAGCATCTAACTGCGTCTAACTGAATATATGCTATACAATATGTAGGAAATAATAAGTAGACTCTATTCTTGGTAACACAAGAAAAAGATTTTTTACAATTGCTCTATCTTTTTCATTGCAATGAATAAAGTGGCTAGTATATGTCATAAATGGCACCCATTGGATTAGAATAGCCCTTCCTCTCCTCTCCTATAATTGGCATATTTATTAACTTCATATGGATGACTCCACCATTAGGCAGAGAGAGGAAGTTCCTTCAAAACATAGATTATCAATAAGAAGAAATTGAGAAAACTAAATTGCTGGATAGGAGGAAAGAAAGTTGAGAGGTCATGTTTCAAAACAGCTGGAGTTCAATATGATGCATTTGGATTAAGTGGGTTAGTAAATACAAGTATCCTTCCCATGAAGTTCCTTATTCTTACAAGAACAGTAAATAGTCACTCATCTTTTTCTATAGACCAACATGACTATGGCTGCATTATTTATTTATTTATTTTTGCATGCTTACATGAAATCAGTCCTTCAAAGCTCCATAGTCAATTGCCATTTGCAGGCCTGTTCTTGGGTTGCCAAATGCTTTTTCTGACTAAAATCCAAAGAAAAGCCGATAGTCATATAAAATAAAATATTTCAGGCATAACTCTCACATGAAGCACTTCAGATATGCCAGCGATATCAAAGAAAACAAAATTAACACACATTTTGAAGTACTTAAAAAGGCAAAATAATTGGGACATGGAGAAAAAGAATGCAAAAATTGCAAAAATAAATATTCTGAAAGGAGTCTGGTCTCTTGAGGAGACCAGTATTGCCATACAATCATAGCTATGAAAGGCTCAACATGGATTTCTAGAAATATTGTTTATTTATTTAACTATTTATTAAATTTATATGCTGTCCGTTCCTCTGTCACATAATATTATTAATAATATTATTACAAAAAGACACTACTTAGAAAAGATGTGTGAATTTAGCTTTCACTGACAGTATGTTATAAAACATGTTTCTGTTTGTATATATTTATGGGCATGTCTGCACATGTATTGTGGGATACCCATTAAACCTACAATATTTGTTTGCTTTGTATGGCTGGCCTCTAATCTCGAAGTGACTCTGAGTGACAAAAAATTTTTAAAAATTAAAAATAATTAAAACAATACAAAAAATAAAATACATAACAGCTGAAAATAAATTGCCATCATTATGTATTATTATTAGTATCACAAAACAGGTCCCTGAACACACTCAAGGCCCTGGGCCTGGCAGAAACTTAAGAACTTATGTCATTTCCAAGAGAGAATATTCCATAAGATCCATGCTACAGCAGAAAATGTATGTCTTCTAGGCCTCATCCATTGACATTCCTTAGCCAACGGACCCATTGTCCATCCTTCCTGACCAAATTGGTTCAGTAGAAACAATTGGGGAAGACAGTCCCTCAAGTAATACAATCCCAAGCTTTAAAGGTGACAACCAGCACCTCTACCCGACTCTGTAGTCTCTTCCCCAAACCCCAAAAACTTTAACCTTAGACTGTCTACTATTGACCTCACCCCTTTCCTAAGAGGTCTGTAGGGGGCGTGCATAAGCGCACCAACGTGCCTACCGTCCCTGTCCTATTGTTTCTCTTATTCTTTTATTTTTCTTATATGTACCCATTTCATATATTCACAACTATGTATACACTTGTACTTATTATCTTGTAAACAATTGACAAATCAAATAAATAAATAAATAAATGAATTGCACAGAAAGCACACTGGCAACCAATGCATTTGCCAGAGTAGAGGTGTTTTACGCGCAGAATAATTGGTATGATTTACTACCAGTGCTGTGTCTTCTGCAGCAGTTGAAGCTTCCAAACATTCTTCAAGAGTAGCCCCTACAGTACATTGCTGTAGTCCAGACAGGAGGTCATGAGGACATGAGTGTCAGTGAGCAGGGCCTTCTGGTCAAGGAATGGGTGCAACTGGCACCCAACCTGAAGGTGTGCAAGGTTCCTCCTAACCATGGCTGCCAGTTGTTCTTTGAGCAGAAGTCTGTGAATCTAGGAGGATCACCAGATTGTGTATCTGAAATTGTGCCACCTCATCCAAGACCAATGATAAAAAGTCCCCAGCCCCAATATTTGCATATAATGCATCCTTATGCTTTACCTAGCACAGAACATAAACTATGATTATGTCTTTGTTTTTATGCAAATAAATGGCATAGAAGGAGTTTGTCCTTATACTTTCCTGAAAAAAATTGATAGAGGCTATGCATCAGTTGTATTTTTAATAGCATTACTTTATAGTATTATAAACTACAGGTGATGAAGCACTGTGTCTTTTTACACAGATAATAATTAAGAGGAATTTTCAGGTCCAAGTTGCAGTAACGCATTAGACAGTTTTACGTGAGGGAAAGCTTCTGGGGCAAATTATCTTTTACTTCCAAAGGAGTCGTAGCAAATAAGAGAGGAATAATGCAAAATCCCAAAATAAAACACATACCGGTGCTGTCTACCTTAGGTACATGTTGATATTTGTTTCCGCTTTTTGCACTGGAGTTTTATTAAGATGTTCTTGCATGAATTAGGGCCATGGTTATGTGTTATTTTTGTGGGTGATTCTATTTTAACATATGTTCCTATTTTCCATTTTAGTATACCACCTGCTATATATGTTGCCTATGACTGGAGGTGTGTAACTATTCTGCATATCCAAAATTAATAAATAATGCCAATATTAAGAGATAACAGAACACCAAATACTTAAGTTTTGGATCTTGATATTCTAATTGCCCCACCTCATTTAAGCCTGACATTGATTGGCAATCCTTAATGGTTTTCCTTCATCACACTTTTTCCACACACTTACCCAACAGTGGTAACAAATGGCTTCATTTGAAATAGAAAGATAACTGCATACCTGGCAGAAAAATAACTGAAAATATGAATTTACTAGACTCCAGACTTGCATACTTCAGTGGTGTTTGAAGGCTTTAATGAACACATAATTTTCATGAACCTAGTTGCTTTTGGGAGCATTATCAAATTTCGAAAAAAAAATGCAAATAATATCAAAAATTACAGTTAGGTTTTAATGGGAAAGGTCACCTTATACATTCTTCATAATCTATTCACTAATAAAAATTGGAACAAGAAGCTGTACAACTTCTTACAGCTGATAACATAAATGTTTTGAAATTGATAACATAAAAAAATAAAAATGTCTTTTACTTAGATAAAAAATGAATCTAAATATAGTTTTTTTCCAGGTGTACTGATTCCAGGTATAAGCTGATAAACTGACTATTAATGCTTTCATGTTGGAACATATGTTGACCGGCTCACATGGCAGAATCAAAACCCATATCCCAAGAGTAGAGGGAATTGCTATATCTTATATTGTGTTGATCTCTGCAGATTCATTATCTAACCATTGTTATTGTAAATAGGAGAATTGTGGGGTGAAAGTAGATGATAAAACAATGATGTTGCAAAACCAGATTTCTTCCTTATATGTCATGGAACCTGAGATTTTGATTTGACATAATTAGAATTCTATCAAAATATTTTCATGGAGCTCTCAAGTCAAACAAACCATCTTTCTCCAATATATTTTGAGTGCTTTAGATGTGCCAAAGAGCTGATTCTTAGGCAGTTTTTCCCCTACCCTGTTATGTAGCTTAGACAATACAGGGAATTAGAATTAATTATTTCCATATCAAGTGGCCAAAAAAGATGTTAACAAGATGACTATAGTTGTCTCTTGAGACTGTTTTCCCAATAATATTGAATGGATATTACTGGATGGGCGGGATATGTTGCATGTAATATGACTCCGATTGCCCTCTGTGTGTTGGTAAAGGGCGTTGGTACTTACCTGATACGCCCGTTCTCTGTGAGCATCCAGAAGTGGGAGGTGCTTCAGTTCTGGAAAGGCTGGGCTTAAAACTCCGGGACGCTCCTCCTCCTCCACGGGACACCTCTTCAGCGTCCCCCAGTTTTGCAAAGATTGAGTGCCAAAGTCCGGGACTCATCACCTAATCTAGATCCCTGACTGGAATGGAACCCCACCAGACGGAAAGAAATGGGTGGGGCTGGATGCTCTTCACAGCTCACAGAGAACGGGCGTATCAGGTAAGTACCAACGCCCTTTCTCCCATGAGCTGTTCAGAGCATCCAGAAGTGGGACATACCAAAGCTTGGCCTGTCCTTAGGGAGGGACTCTGTCTGGATCGAAATCCACTCCTAAACTTTATGGACCCTCTGCAGGACTCTTCTGCCAAATGAAGCGTCTGCTGAGGCGTAGACATCAATTTTATAATTTCTGACAAAGGGCGATGGTGAAGCCCAAGTCGCTGCTCTGCAGATTTCGTCTATGGAAGCCCGAGTGGCCCATGCTACTGATGTTGCCGCACTCCTTGTTGAGTGGGCTGTAATGCCCTTAGGAACTGAGATGGACTGGCATTCGTAACTTTTAGCTATGGTGGCTCTCAACCATCTACCAATGGTCGTCAACGACACCCTGTGTCCTAAAGTGGATGGGTTGAAGGATAGGAATAGAGCCTCAGATTTTCAAAATGCCGCCGTGCGGTCTAGATAGATGCTTAACACCCTTCGAACGTCAAGTTGATGCCATTGATGCTCCAGTCTATGAGATGGTTTCGGACAAAAATTTGGAAGCACCAACTCCTGTGCTCTGTGGAAGGCTGAATTTACTTTAGGGATGAACGATGGATCCAATCTGAGAACCACTCTGTCTGCATGAAACACGCACAGGTTCTTTCTCATCGACAATGCTGCCTACTTGGAAATCCTCCTTGCTGATGTGATCGCAATTAAGAAGGCCACCTTATATGTCAGGAATTTGAGACTAGCGGTTCTTAAAGGCTCGAACGGGCCAGTTGTAAGTGCAGTTAACACCTTGTTGAGCTCCCAAGTGGGATAGCAGTGAATTACAGGAGGTTGTAAGTTTGCAGCACCCTTAAGAAAGCTGCGGACATGTGGATGGTGCGCTATGGAATGAAGGTCACCCCAGGATATCACTGAGGCTAAGGCCACCACCTGTCTGCCTAAAGTATTTGGAGATAGGCCCTTGGTCAACCCTTCCTGTAAAAAGTCCAATAATTGTCCTATTGATGGGGCAGTTGGGTCGATCTTAGGCCCCCGGCACCAGCGACAGAAAGCGGACCACGTGGCCTTGTATATACGATTTGTTGAGGACCATCTGGATGCTTGTATGTTGGCAATGGCATCCTCTGAAATCTGTTGGGTCCTTAAACGGTTCCGCTCAACCTCCATACGGCTAGGCTGAGCCATTGTGGGTCCGGGTGAAGTACCGGCCCTTGCGAGAGGGAAACCCTCGATGGTGGAATTTTCCAAGGTTGTTCTCTCGACAGCTCCTGTAAGTCCGCGAACCATGTTTGCCTGGGCCAGTAAGGGGCGACCAATATCAGTTCTGCTCGTTCCTCCAATAACTTCTGGATCAACCTGGGTATTACAGGGAGTGGAGGAAATGCATATAGAAGTCCGGGAGGCCACTGACATCGCAGAGCGTTGACGGCCTCCGCCCCCTGAGTCGGGTACCTTGAAATATACCTGGGCAATTGGGCATTGAGGGGAGAGGCAAATAGATCGATCACCGGTTGCCCAAACCTCCGCACTGCTTCCTGGAAGAGAGACGGGTGTAGGCGCCATTCTGCCTGATCTATCGAGGCCCTGCTGAGCCAGTCCGCTTGTGTGTTTAAGGCCCCTGCTATGTGCACTGCCTTGAGCGACAAGAGATTGGCCTCAGCCCACTTGAACAACCTGGCCATCTCCAGCATCAGAAGTTTGGAGTGGGTACCCCCTTGTCTGTTTACGTGGGCCTTGGTTGTGATATTGTCTGTCAAGACCAGAACGTGGCGTGATTGGAAAAGGGGTAGAAAACTGCGTAACGCCAGATGAACTGCTCACAGCTCCAACAGGTTAATGCTTTGTGATTGTTCAGAAATAGTCCAAATTCCCTGTGCAGTGTGGGATTGGAAGTGAGCTCCCCATCCTACCAGGCTGGCATCGGTTGTGATCGTTGCCCTGCAAGGTTCCTTGAACGGACACCCCTTGTTTATCGTGTTTTCCGACCACCAGCGGAGTGATCAGAGAACATTGTGCGGTACCTTTATACGGACGTTGGAGTGGCTCTTCCAGATCGCTGGATAGGTAGCAGGAACCATTGCAGATCTCTAAAATGGAATCGAGCCCAAGGCACAATGGAAATACAAGAAATCAGTTTCCCTAACAGTTGAGACAGAACTGCCTGTAGCCTGATGTTCTTTGCGATCTGGGAATGTATGGGCCTTGATAGTAGGTCCGAAAGGAGCCCCTTTGAAACGACTGGGGCATTCTGTTTTCAGACCTCCGAAAAAGAGGGGGAAGCACTTTTTTCTTGTTTCTATTCTCAATAAGCAGGGGCTCCAACACTGCCAAATAATTTATCCCCCGATATTGGGGCTGATGCCAGCTTGCATTTATGCTTCGTATCCGCCTGCCAATGTCTGAGCCATAGCAGTCTCCATGCTGATACCTGAGATGCTATGGCTCTAGACGAGAATTTGACTGCATTAAATGTGGCGTCGGCGGAGAATTCTGCCGCTGCAATAATCTTAGCAATGTCCTGGTGGGCTCTGACATTTGACGCCGGCAATATATCCCTCAAGTGGAAGAGCCATCATAGGAAGGACCGTGTAAAAAAGGACGCAGCTGTAGCTGCCCTAATGGCCCAGGCGTCAGAAACATGCGCCCTATGGAGTGCCAACTCTGCTCTCTTTTCCTCCGGTCTCAGGTCTTCCTCGGCCTCATTGGGAAAGGTTGAAGAAGAGGCCAGTGCCACAATGGGCTCATCCACCTCCGGCGTTTTGAGAAAATTTGAAAACTCTGGTGCCAAATTATAATATCGTTTATCATACCCTGTTGGGGCTGGGTAGGATGCTGCTGATGCCCATTGATTTTGTACTAATTCAGCAAACATACGAGGGACAGGAATAGTTTCTGCCTCATTAGCCGGTTGTGAGAATATTAGATCCTTGGATTCGTCCTGAGACCCTGTTGACAATGGATGAGGGCTTGATGTGCCTAGTTTAGCGGTGTTCTTTGCTTTGAACAGTAAAGATTTAAAGAGGTATGGACGAAAAAGGCCAGAAAAGGTAGGTTGGTCTGGAATGAGGCTTTCGTCATCCGACATTCCTCACTCTAGTGGGTCAGCCTCTGACAACCCCAAGTCCATTTGATGGATCGACCCCACCTCCATGGGAACATCCTGGTCATCTAATTCCACCTCCTCCCGAAGACCCTGGGCTGGTATGTCAGGGATATTGGGGAATACCTGAATTTGATGATGTCCCATATGCGCAAAGGATTGAGCAGACAGGGATCCCACTTCCGAAGTAGCCGAAAAGTGTCGTGTCCGGATGGATTGCTGAACTCCAGCCACAATGCCCTTTTGTATGGCTATCTCCATCCATTGTCTCATTTCGATGGGAATAGTCTCAGGTAATCCCTCCTCCTGTCTTAAACTGGTGGCTGTAGGGGTGAAGGTTGCCTCTGGGATTCGCCGGGCAGTGCTCATTGGGGGAGATATGCCTATGGGAGGCTGTCCAGAAATAGCCTGTCTGGGCTGGGTGGATAAGTCTAAGGGTCCCAACAATGTACTTGGGCCCTGATCCGATTGTTGTGTCATAGCCATATTGTCCGCCTCCCTGGCCCGTTTCTGCCACTGCCTTTCCAAGGCTTGGTGCCGTCTATGGGCATCCTTATCCGCCGCCTTAGAGGCCTTTTTGGGGCCCACTGACTTATCTCGGGACTTATTTGTCTTGGAGCGGAAGACATTGTCACCTTCCATTGTGGAGGACTGAATCTCGTGTCTCTAACTTTATTATTATTATTATTATTATTATTATTATTATTATTATTATTATTATTATTATTATTATTATTATTATTATTATTACTACTACTACTACTTAGGGGTGGTGCCTACTCCTGTGGTTGAAAGTAGGGCGCTTCTCCAGGAGTGTAAGTCTATATATATATATATATATATATGTTTTCTTAAGTTTTCGGGTACTTACATGTATGGTGTTCGGCTTGGTTCGGGTATTTTCCCACGTCATTGTAGTTCTTTTAAAGTTGTAAGCGTTTCAGCAGAATCTCATCTGCCATCATCAGGCTTCTGTATTGTGTCCGTCTGTGAGTCAGACTTTTACAGTAGTTTCAGATTTGAATTTGGGGCAGCCTATTGCTGTGCCAGAATGGTTTTTCTTCATCCTGATTGGTTGGGAGTCTTGGTCTGTGTTTATTGGTCTCGGAGTTTGCTGTGTTCTGCTTGATTGGTGTCTCTAATATCTTCTGTCTGTTTTTGGCTCTTTTTGTATCTTGATTGGCTGGCAGCATTGTGTTGCTTTAATGGAGGCCTTTAGTGCAGCTTGGCTTCGGGTAAATGGACGGCTATCATTAGTTAGGAAGCTGGGTTTCATCTGGGTGCCTGGTTGGGGTGTGTTTGAGCTGGAGGTATCAGGGGGATCTGTTTGTGCCCAGGTGTTTGCCTGGCTTGTGGTGTGGAGATTTTTTGTTTGTGAGTGCAGGCTTCCAAATGATTGACAGCCTGGTGGAATCATCTCTTCTGTTCATGCTTTATGTATATATATGTATATATATATATACAAACACACACAGTATCTAAGGGTCCCCAGCAAGGGAAACCCCCCAAGCGCTCCAAGCAAGAAATATTCAGGATCTCTGGTCCCCAACAAGGGAAACCAGCTATACAGGTCCTGGATGGATCCTTTCCTGTCAAAAACGTCCCACTGTTTGAAATGGCACTTGAGGCTTCGCTCCAATGTAACGATCCAAAAGCAATTCCTGTTTAAGGACTAGCCTGCTTATCCAACGCCAGCAGGCTAAGAGAGAAATAATCCCAGGAAAGTGGAGTGGGAAAGTACTTGCCCCGGTCCCCAAGAAGGGAAACCAGCGGGGAATGGCACCTGTAATATTTAGGCGTGAACTTGAAGCCAGCTGTTTAAAAAGGCGGGAAGGCAGAAACTCCGATGTTAAATGCCTGAGCAGTTTAACGAGCCACTGCTGCTGACTCTCCAAAATGTCAGACAAATGATCCTGTAAGGAGAAGTGAGCCGCGGCTGCGAGCGTTCCGGCAAGATCGCAAAGAAAAGACGATCAGGGAATTAGATAGATGCCTGAAGCGGCCATCTCAGACTGCCTGCGAAGTGGCAGGCTCCGCCAGTCACAAAGAGCTGCTCTCAACTGATCGGGGTGATAACCTAATAGAGCCACAAGCCTTGAAATCGCCAGATTAATAGGGGAAAAAATTTGCAAGCCGAATTAACCCAAGAGCAAACCTGAATCTTGACAAGCTGAATCAGAAACCGTTCCAGTCAGGGAGTGCACAACCTCTTACCACGAAGGCTGAGCTAAAACTGGGGGACGCTGAGGAGGTGTCCTGTGGAGGAGGAGGAGCGTCCCAGAGTTTTAAGCCCAGCCTTTCCAGAAGAGACTGAAGCACCTCCCACTTCTGGATGCTTTGAACAGCTCATGGGAGAATATATATCTATGTTGACTCTGATTTCTGTGAATGAAAATGTTTGGCAATCTTTTACTAGCTGCTGCTTCTCAGTCACATCAAGAGCTGGTTTTAATTTACCCTCCTTGGATTTTGTTCACTCAGAATACTGAGCCAAGAGCTTTGTGATAATTTTTTTATATATGCTGAACGTGGATGATTTTCTAATAATGTTATTGCAGAACTTGTGCTCGTAACTTGCAATGCTAAGAAGTAGGTTCAAATTTTACTTCAGCCATGAACTCGCCCAGGTGGTAGGTAATGGGGAGGACCAACAAATTGTTGAAGGAGTGAAAGAGCTACTTGCCATCTGTGCCTAAATTAATTTCCTGCATTCATATGTGGTAGAAAGCAATTGGTCCATCATTACTATCGTGGAATAACCCCCAGATTTACATAGGAGGATTTTGTATATAAACTGGCACATCACTTTTTCTTTCTCGGACTCAAGCATCATGGATGGACTCTGGAGATTACAATGTTAACCCACCTTAGAAGATTGTCCAAGGATAAATGACAGTGCAATCCTATGCATGACTTCTCAGATATAACAGCAGTAATCACTTTAAGCTTGGCTAGATTAAAGGGAGGATTAGGCAGATTCATGGCGAAGTCATCAGTGGTTGTAAGTCACAATGACTGTTAATTACCAGAAGAACCAAATGCAGGATGTCTCTGAGGAAAAGTTCCCAGGGAGCAGAAAAGAGAAAGTGCTGTTACACTCATGTCTTGTTAGCTGTTTTCCTAATATCATCTAGTTGGCCCCAATGGGATGCTGGACTATACAGATCTCCAGTCTGATCCAGCAAGCACATATTTTAAAATTATTTCTCAGACCAGATCATCAATTCCCAAAATTCGCAGCCAATGAGATGAGTGTCAAATTTCCTCTACCTTCCCTCGACAGACAGACAGACATACAACTTTAAAAGCTGCTCTTTGCTGCATTAAAATGACTCTAGTGAAAGAATGCATTAATTAAACCAGAATAAATTCTGCTTTGGAAAATGAGGTGAGGGATGCAGAGATTTGCCACTGCTATGCTCCTCTCAGCTGTCAAGGTAGAATTAAAATCCTGATTCTGTTTATAAAGAAGCTTAAAAGCTGGCGACAAAGTCCATTTATATGAGTTATAATTGCACAGTTCAAATACTGGCTGGTTTACGTAAGGGTAATTAGAATCACAATTGACCTTTGCATAAATGTAGGGTTATACTTAATTTTAGCCAGAAGCTTTTAAAACATGAATTTAAATATTGCTCATGGTTTATGGCTTCTAATGAATTTTTCTCTCTACCTTTTTAAAGAAAAAAATTATACTATCCTCAAAAGGATATGCATTTTGCTGTATTCATAACCATAATGCTACATAAGAGATTAAGAAAACTATTACCTAAAAATAATGCTGGAACAGAATACTGTACCAGATGTGGAAGAACAGGTAAAAATGACTGGTCAGTCCATACAAGTTTATCCTTGTTTAGTGACCCAATATAACCATTTTTTTCTTGCATTTCCATCAAATGAAAATCTTAGTCCAGATTTTTATTTATTTATTTTATTTATTTATTTGATTTGCCAATTGTTTACAAGATAATAAGTATAAATGTATACATAGTTGTGAATACATGAAATGGGTACATATAAGAAAAATAAAAGAATAAGAGAAACAATAGGACAGGGACGGTAGGCACGTTGGTGCGCTTATGCACGCCCCTACAGGCCTCTTAGGAAAGGGGTGAGGTCAATAGTAGACAGTCTAAGGTTAAAGTTTTTGGGGTTTGGGGAAGAAACTACAGAGTCGGGTAGAGTATTCCAGACATTGACCACTCTATTGCTGAAGTCGTATTTCCTGCAATCAAGTTTGGTGCGGTTTACTTTGAGTTTGTATCTATTGTGTGCTCTTGTGTTGTTATGGTTGAAGCTGAAGTATTCATTGACAGGTAGGACATTGCAATGTATGATTTTATATACCATGCTTAAGTCAGACCGAAGACGGCGTAATTCAAGGTTTTCAAGTTCAAGAATTTCAAGTCTGGTGGCATAAGGTATTCTACAACGAGTAGAGGAGTGGAGAACTCTTCTTGTGAAATATTTCTGGACTTTCTCAATTGTGCTAATATCAGATACGTAGTGTGGGTTCCAGACTGATGAACTGTATTCGAGTATTGGTCTAGCAAATGTTTTGTATGCTCTGGTTAGTAGTGTGATATTACCAGAGAAAAAGCTACGTAGGATTAGGTTAACAACTCTTAATGCCTTTTTGGCTATGTAGTTGCAGTGGGCTCTAGCACTTAGATCATTAGAGGTGAGTATTCCAAGGTCCTTTACAGAGCTTGAGTCATCAACAAGATCTTGACTATTCAGCTTGTATTTTATTTTCTGATTTTTTTTGCCAATATATAAGACAGAGCATTTATTTGTTGAGATTTGAAGTTGCCATTTGTTTGACCACTCTGATACATAGTCAAGATCTTTTTGTAGGGTAGCAGTATTGTCTGTGGTATTGAACAGCTTTACATCATCAGCGAAGAGAACGCAATTGCTCTTAATATGATCACAGAGGTCGTTTATGTAGAGTATGAAGAGAGTTGGTCCTAGAACACTGCCTTGGGGAACACCACTATTGACAGGTACTGGATTTGATAGTACGCCCCGATTTTGACCATTTGTTGTCTGTTTGACAGGAATGCTTCTATCCAGTTATTCAGTTGTCCAGAGATACCATAGGATTTTATTTTTAGGAGTAGTTTGTCATGTACCACTGAATCAAAGGCTTTACAGAAGTCTATGTAGATTCGTCTATTGCTTTGCCCTGGTCGAGTTGTGTCGTCCATATGTTTTTGCAGTGTAAGAGTTGCAGATTACAGGATAGTTTTTTCTGAAACCAAATTGTTTATTGGAGAGTAGGTTGTTTGTCTCTAAGTGGAGGATGATGGATTGGTTAATAATTGATTCCATGACTTTACAGGTGACGCAGCATAAGGAGATTGGCCTGTAATTTTCAACTAGGCTTGGGTCTCCTTTTTGAAGATGGGGATGACTGTGGCTTGTGACCATAGGTTAGGCAAGGAGCTGGTTCTGAAAGATTTTTCAAAGATTATGCTTAGAGGTTTGGCTATGGCAGTGGATAGCTTTCTTAAGAAGTAGGCACATATTCCATCCGGTCCAATAGATAGAGATGGTTTTAGGTTGCGTAGTGCTTTTTCAACATTGTCTTCTGTGAAATCGATATGTATTAGATCAGGGATCCCCAACCTTTTCGACGCCGCGGCCCGGTTCCGGCGTCAGCTGGGCGCCGCCATCTTTTTTTTGAAAAATCACTTCCGGTGACGTCATCGAAGTGATTTTTCGTGAAAAAATGGCGGGCGCCAATGCTGGTGAGCTTTTTCGGGTAGAAATGGCTTTCTACCGGAAAAGCTCACCAGCGCTGGCGCCGCCATCTTTTGACGAAAAATTGCTTTTTTACCAAAAGATGGCGGCGCCCAGCAACCAGCGGCCCGGTAAGGCTTGTTCAGCGCGGCCGGTGTCCGCGGACCGGCGGTTGGGGACCCCTGTATTAGATCATTGTTGTTATCTGTGGTACGGCTAGGAAATACTGGGCATGATCCATTGCTGTTTACAAATACTGAGCCGAAGAATGTGTTAAAGATGTTGGCTTTAATGGTGTCGTCGTTGCAGTCTTTACCATCAGGTCCTATCAAGGGAAGGATGGACCTTGAGTCTTTTAGTTTGTTGTTTACAAAATTGTAAAAAGCACGGTGGAATTGGTGCTTAGAAGGTTTTCCTCTTGTTTAATGTGATAATTGGTGCATTCGGTCTTTATCTGGTGGCATAAATTTTTGTATCGGTTTTTGAAATTGGCAACGTGACCAGATTTGTTTTTCCGCCAGAGTGATCTCTTTTGGATTGAAGTTTCCTTATTGATATGGGTAATCTGCTTTTTTGTTTTGTTTTGGGAGTTGTTGTTGGTACATATAGTTTGATGACTCTTTTGACTTCAAGTAAAAATATGTTGTAATGGTCTTCAACAGTATTGCATCCAGTGAATAGAGATTGCCAATCAAGGGATGAGAGATCGTTGTGTATAAGATCATAGTTGCCTTTTTGAAGTTAAAATTGGGAATTACATCATTGTGGTGATTTTTGTGTGGACGTATGTTGAGACAAAAGTCAATCATATTGTGGTCACTACTGGAAAAGGGTTCTTTAGTTTGTATTCCGTAAATTAAATTCAAACTATTGCAGAAGATGAGATCGAGGCAGTTGTTTAGTCTAGTGTTGTTGGTTACTAGTTGTTCCAGTCCCAGATTTATAATAGCATTGTAGAAGGTTGTGTGTATGATTTCAGTTGTACATTCATTTAGGGACCAGTCAATATGAGGTAGATTGTAATCACCAAGAAAGATAAAAGGGTATGGGCAGGATGCAGCCCATGTTAGTAATGTATTTAGCTTGTTTACATGTTCGATGTCATAATCAGGTGCTCTGTAACATAGTAAGAATCGAATTGTGATATTTAAGGATAGTTCACAGATGATGGTCTCAGGAAGAGCAAGCTCCTGGGTAACTTGGATATTTTTAGATGTAAGGATTTTTTATAGAAGATAGCAACACCACCTCCTCGACGATTTTCACGATCTGATCGGTAAACATGATAGTCTCTTACTGTGGTAATGGAGTCGGGAGAGATGCATTGAGCCATGTTTCACAGACAAATATAATGTCGAAGTTAGCCATATTTAGGAGGATGAGAAATTCAGGTATTTTATTCACGAGGCTTCTTGCATTGAGTAGTTTGCATTTAAGGCCGGCAGTAGTTGGAGTTGAAGTAGTTGGGGCGTGCGTGCCTAGTCTTGGGTGATGGTGGATCGGTTGAGGTAGGGTTGTGGTTGAGGGTAAAAGCTGAGTATTGGGTTGCGTGGCTTACTTTTGATACAGTCAGCATGGTAGTCAATGTACAGGTCCTTTTTTTTTTGTTGTTGTTGTGACTCAGTAGATAACTGTTAAAATGCTAAACCCATCTTCTCCAACTTGGTGTCTTTCAGAACTATGGGACTTCATTGTTTAAGAATGGTGACATATGCATTTTGCAAGTTTGCAAGGCTGGAGAAAGCTCCATTAAACAAGGCATTTCCAACTGGATTGTAGATGCATATCTGTAAAAATTCAAGAAACAATCAAACACAGCAAAGAGATAATAGAAAACTCTAATTATTTGATGCCATCCAGAGGTCATTTGGATATTTACAGCCAAAATATTGCATACCTACTTACAGTGGAAATAAATTGTGATTTTGCTAAACCATAATCACAGTGTTCTAATGGGTGAAAATCAGAGGTGGTATTCAGCAGGTTCTGACCAGTTCTGGAGAACCGGTAGCGGAAATTTTGAGTAGTTTGGAGAATCGGCAAATACCACCTCTGACTAGAAATTTTACAGTATCCTTCCTCTGCCATGCCCACCAAGCCACGCCCACAGAACCGGTAGTAAAAAAATTTGAATCCCACTGAGAACATCACACTTTCCTTCCTCGGTGCCGGATTTTAATTGAAAAGTTAAAATGTGAATATTTAAACCAGTAAAAATGATTCAAGTTTAAAATTAAGAAGATACTAGACAACCTGTGCCTCATTGGATCATAGTTTCAGATATATTTCCTTACCTAAATGTCTGGATATTCTCAATCATTCCAAACGTGCTTTTCAAAATGCAACTGGACTTTCTTATTTTTTTCTTTGAAAATGTTTCTATTCTCATCCAAAACTGAAGAAGCATCTTGGATGAGAAGCAAAACATTTTCAGAGAAAAAACAAAGAAAATCCAGTTGCATTTTGAAAAGCACACTTGGGATTCCTTATCTAAACCTAAAATTGAATTTCCTTGTGAGAAGCTTGCAGGGAGCATCAGAAATCTTCCTTCCTTCCTTCCTTCCTTCCTTCCCTCCCTCCCTCCCTCCCTCTCTTCCTTCCTCCCTGTTCCTGCCCTTCCCTTCCCTTCCTTCCCTCCACTCCCTGTTCTGCCCTGCCAGCAGGTAAGTGGCAGCTGCTGTGTGAGGAAGGAGAGATGGATTGCAAGGCTGGCTGGGACATTGTCCGTGAACATTGAAAATGAAGATCACGTGATCACAGCAGCAGCCCGTAGCAATGAAATAGCCATAACTTCCCCAAATTCCATTCTTTTGTGAGTCATGGATCCTGGAAGTTAGCCTATTTGAGTACCTTGTGTTCTGTATTGTACATTAGCATTCTTGTAAATAAACCGTTCTGATTGGCTAAGGCGCGCGGCGACCCGATTGGTCGAGCGAGCCGCACTGATTGGCTCACCGCGAATCCCCGCGATTGGAAGAAACCGATCGCGGGAGATTCAAAGCGGTGCCATTGGCCGCGGCTTGGCCGGCTAGTCCTATATAAGCCGCTGCCTGCCCTAGCTGCACCGAGTCGATCTCGGGACCAAATAAAGAGCTGAAAACGGTCACTGACTCCCGAGCCTTCTTTCAAACGGCGGACATAACACCTTGTTTCATAAATTGTTGCCCTATATTGCACCATTTTCCCTTGTTAAAGGACATGACATTGAAAGTTTTAGTGGTATGTTGAGATACAGCTAAACTGGCAATGTTCTATATATTCTACTCTAGAAATCTTTTGAGTATGCCTACAAATTTCCTTCTGCTTTCTGCCTCAGTCCTCCAGGTAAGAAGTTATAAACTGAAGGAGGATTAAACTGGAAATGGTCTTGAAATATCCAGAGCCAATTTATATTTTAGTGTTGCATATAACTTATAATTTCAGGTCAGGTTGGGCTACAAATGTCCGCCTCATCTGAAGTTTATCTATCCAAAACTAATATATTTCTAGGGACTATTTTCAGGCTACTTTATCTTGCCTAATACCTATTTGTCAAAGTCGATGTTATTAATTCTTCTTAAATGTGATTTTTAAAAATTATTATTTTCAGAGTTATTTGCGTATTTAGCTAGGTTTTTTTTTCCTGTGAGTATTTAAAAGTTCTACAATTAATAACCCAGAGGACATGGTTAATTGGGCAGTGTTACAGATGATGCAACTATTTATTAATTCAAAAGGAAGTCAACACTGAATGGAAAACGATCCACCCCCTTAAAAGGAAGATTAGATATATAATTGGAATTAATGACAAATTAATTGCCTGCACAATAAGCTAACCATTTATAAAATTAATCCCTCATGCATTTTTACATACAAACCCTTTTCTTGTATGTACATATTCCATAGCTAACTATATGTAGATATTCACATGATAAACATACTAGAAATCTGAGTTTAGCAAGCATAAATCTAAACATACTTCCTTTTGTAACTCATTTCACTGATTTTGGTAGTTCCTTCTTTCAAGTAGGTATACATAGGCTGCATCTCTTCTGGGATAGAGAGGTGGATCTGCTTAGGCCAACTTAATCCATATCAACTGGGGTAAAAATTAAGAGATCTCTGTAAACATTTAGGTTTTTTTCCCTTCTCCTTGCAATGAACAGGTTAAATGATTTTATGGCGGTCTGCAAAGACAAGGAAACCTATATACCTTGACTTCAAAAGCTCTAAGTGCCAAAAAAAGCATGCTTAGGATTTCTGGTCCAGTTCAGTTGGCTTGCTTGATCCTCTCCTTATACATCAGGTGAATGTCTACACTGGATAGTTTCTTTATCCATCTAGACTTTCCACAGATTGGAGCTCTTTCTGCACAATCATATTTTTCGCAAATATGAGACAGCTTTCCTCAGTCATGGTAGAGAAGGCCCACATCCCCAATAAAAAAGTCCAATTAAAGTTCAGGCTGTAGGTCAAAGCAAAAAAAAAATCACAGAAAATGAAAAAGCTAAATTGCCCAAGAACTTTTGAATTCAAACAGACAAGCACCTCTCACATAACACCCCAGACTTAACAATTAATGCTAAGAGAGACCAAAAAAAAAAAAAAGTCTGGATAGTGGACGGGCAGTATCCAGACTGTGGAGAGCAAAGTAGAAGAGAAAGAACTGGAGAAATTTTAAAAATACAATATCTGCAAACAAAGAAGTAAGACGACTTTGATAAAAGAAAGCATAGATAGTACTATTGGTAAACAGCTAGTCCTCAACTTACAACCAGTTGCTTAGCAACCATTCAGAGTTAAAATGGATCCCCCAGAAGCTATTTATGTTTTGAAATTATAGCCACTGCAACATCATGTTCATTCAGGGTTGCCATCTGGCCGTTTTTCCGGCCAAATTCGAGAAATCTGGCTGTATAGAAATCTGTTTGGCCGTGAAAAAAATCATGTCAATCAAATATATTTATGTCAATCAAATATATTTATAACGTCGTCTGTGCCGGAGCGTGACGGCTCCCACCCTCTTCCCCAAAGTTTCTTTCCTCTCCCCGCCTCAGAAAATAAGGGCTGGGAGAAGAAAAGGGGGGGGGAGAAAGGTGACGTGGCCCGATGAAAAGGGAGGGGGCCTGCGCGAGGGGGGGTGCGCCTCTCTCGCGTTCCCTCGCGCTCCTTTTTCTTGGCACGGCGTCTTCCGTGGTACTTTTTTTATGATTTGATTATTTAAAAACAGTTAAAAAAACAAAAAAATAATATATCCTCATGTTATTTTGCATTAAAAAATGTGGCCGTGAGAGAAAATAATTTGGCCAAATTTGGCCATATTTTGACTTGAGTTTGGCCGCAGAGCCAAGCTGCGATCTGGCAACCCTGTGTTCATTTGCTCTTACGACCAACTGCAGGGACACTGCATCATCCTTCAGGTTATCTCCTCTCCATCCCATGCTGCTGGTCTCTGTAGGCCTAGGACTGCTTTTTTCTCCTCGCCCTGTGTCCCTGAAAGGCTTGGGGCCTGCTTTCCATCCTGCCAGATCCCACCCTTCTCACCAGCCCCAGTCAGTTAGTTTTAGAAGAACTCTGGAGCTCATGTTAGAACCAGTCTGTCCATAGGCCACATGGTTTCATCCAAGAAGTGGATGCCATTTTCAGAATGGCCAAGGAGCACTGAGGAGTGGAGCGGCCTGCCGTCCTCCTCTAACATGAGCTCCAAAGTTCTTGAGATGCTCCAAAGGTAATTTCGCAATTGGTGACCAGAGTGTAGGACCCAACAGAGTAGGAAGCAATCCCAAGGCCTTCAGGGAATCTGGTGTGTGTGCGTGTGTGTGGGGTCTGTGGGGAAGCAGGCCTAAGGGTTTATGGGGACCCCAAAGAATGGGAAGTGGAGCCTGGGCTGTCTCAGAGGAGTGAGGGAGGCCTACCCCTTGCAAGCAGGCAGGCTAAGCCTTTCAGGGCATCCCCCAATCCTGAGGCATCCAGTGCTCTGCTTAACAACTTGTGGTCACTTAACTTGTGGACTATAATTTGTGCACTACCTGTAAGTGCCTTGGATGCAATCCCAAAACAACTGGACCATTTGAACACCATTGGCATTGACGAAATGACCATCAGTCAATTCAAGTCTGCAGATAGAAGGAGGAAACCATACTTCTAACAACTAATAGAATCAGTAAGTGGTTTCTTTGCTGATTTCCCAGTGTAACAGAGAAATGTCTGAATATATCCTAGAATATATTATGGTGCAGATGTCTTCACAGAAAATGCTCAGTTTTTAATCACTGCATAAAAAATTTGGATTATCCATTTTCGCTCTGATTATTTAGTTACCTGTAATTGTCCCCAGGAAACTAAATTAAGCACTGAGAAAGGAGGGCAGGAACATGTGACAAAAACAATCAAACATTAAGCTTTGGGGCAAAGTCTTAGTTTTTCTTTTATTTACCGAGGCATTTAAAATCTTTACAGAAATCTGGTCTAGAGAAGCTTCCTTCTGCATTCCTTCTACTCATTGTTGCATAACCTTCACTTTAGAAAAAGAAAAATCCAAATGCATGATTAACAATCTTTTGTATCCTTCCACTTTTCTAAAACATACCAAAGACCTTAGCAGAAAATGTCAGGAACTTGGCTAGCTTAATTGTATTGCTCCAAGTCCAAATGCATACATAATTTGTAGAAATTCCAAAGTGATGTCCAGAAGGACAAAATATGGAAACAGCTGGATCAGGGAAGGAAAAAATGACAGATTTATATACAATAATTTGCCCGATCACTTCTAATGAGTTTCAGCAAGAAGTGTGAGCAAATTTTATTATTGCAATCTGGGCCCTGCTGTGGGCTTGGTTGTTGTTCTTTGGGGAGCTCTTGTTTTCTTTTGAAATTTTTAATCATGATCTTTATTTTAATGTTGGACTAATTTATTCATTCAGATGTGCTGCTTCCAGCCTCCTTGGACCAAGATGTATATAAAAGGTAATAAATACAATAATATTAATCATAGTTTTTGCATGTTTTGGTACTCCTTCCTTCCTTCCTTCCTTTCCTTCCTTTCCATCTATTAGTGAGCATTCTGCCAACAACTTTTATGCATAATCAATAAAGAGTTTTTAACCACAAAAATCCCAGTGCTACTATGGATATAAATGTAATTCAGGTATAGAAAAGAGAAAAAAACAAGCTGAAACTCAATAAATACTTTCTCAGTGGTTATTTCTGTTTTATTAAATCGATGTGGGCTTGTCACCAGCAACCTGACATGACCCAGTGCTTCTGAAACTGAGCCAGTTTTTTGAAAGCAGCATATGCTGTTCAATGAAGGAGAGGTATTTACCTCTTTTTTTTTTTCTTTATGGTTAAAACCGGGTGCATCTCATCCTAAATCACATTTTTTTTTATCAGGCCTTTATGTAGGGTGTCAGTGGGGTTATTTCATGCAACTCCACTCTTTTGATTTGGGATTGTTGTTACAGAGTATGCATTTCCTCCGTGCAGGCTTGTCACAGTGAATTTTGGGAAGCGCACTGCACAAGCTTGCCTTCTCTTGGCAATGCTACATGAATGTCAAACCTCTCATTTCACAAGGCAGTCAGACCTACTGTACAGCAGCACAGGGGGTGGTGTAGTGCTCTTCCAATACTCCACAGCATACAAACATGAATTTGCAGACAACAGCTGCTGCAAATTCCCTTGACTGTGAAGAATAACTAGCATTATCACCTAGATCATTAAATTGGGTTCAGAAATTGTTGAGGGTCTTCCATCAATTCATCTAAGAGAACTTGACGCCAGCTGGACCCCTTCAGTGAGGACTTGACTTAATTGGCCAATAAGTGGCTGGAAAGGGGGCATGCCATTTGATACAATTACAAGCTGAACAAGCGATTGCAGCAGGGAGAACCACAGAAAGTCCCCTCCAGGTCAGCGCTTTCAGAAAGGGCTAAGTTAACGTCCACTGTTAAGTGGCGAAGTGAAAAATGTTGGCTTCCTTGGTGCTCAGATGCAAGGAGAAGCCGGGTCATTCTTCAGTCGACAGAGAGCACGCCAGAAGTGCTCATTTATCATTGTGTTGGCCTTATTTCTGCCTGGGTAATAGTCATACTCTACCAACTGCTGGCAGTTTCAGAGTTTCCTGTGAACCTTTCATTTTATTGGCATAACTAAAAGATTACCTTACCAGAGCAATCCATCTGCTATAGAAAAACAGAACACTTTCCTTCAAGTATGTCCCCAGAGTTTTTTCTCTAGAAAGGTTAACACACTAGAATCCACGCTAGCTGAGTTTTAGTCTCTAATTGTGGAGTCCCATTTAGATGAGGAAATTGTGGTCTAATATTGTAAGTACAAAGAGTTACATTGCTTCTCTCTTCCAGGTTTTGAAGGCTTTCCCCGTTGGTTGAACAGTAGATCTGTGTATACATATTTTCCCAGAAAGGAAGGACCAGGACATGAATTAAACTAAGCAGATGGTTTTAATTTCTTCAGAATGTAAGTGAGATACAAGCAAATATCAGGATGCTTCAGTAAACTTCAGAACCAGAGGGAGAAAGAGGATGATGCTAGCTAATGTGAAAGATACCTTCTCTCTTATTGTGGCAACTAGAATAGAATAGAGACCAAATTTGTTTAGGGGTTATTAAAATCTGTTAAAAACAGTGGGCAGGAAACAATGATTCCAGTATGTAAATTCTACATGTACCAGTGAAATATAAATGCATCAAAATTTCACCATACTGCACTCATAATTTTTTAATACAGTCACTTAAAGTGTATTATGATTATAATATCCTATGAGATCAGCTAGCAAGTAAAAAATAGTTTGAGGAGCCATCAAGATTAATCCGATACAAATTAAGAAATATCGACCATTATGGAAGGTCCATTTCTTTTTGAAGTCCTTTCAATTCTAAATACTCAATGGGCTCCATTGCTCCAGTTTTGGGCTATTTCCTCCTTACACTGGATTCCTGCTTCATTTTATGGAGAGCTACTATCCAACCCACACCTGTTTCTTTACTGATTGTCTTCTCATTTCCTCTGTGTTGGTAGTCAGCAACCTAGGTGAGATGCCTTCTCCAAGTTGATAGAAAGAGTTCACTATTAGTGGGTGGGTGGAAGTTACGGCTTAAAAATAAAGTAATGATGCACTCTCTGCTCTTGAACAGAACTCCTTATTTTAATGTCCATCAAGGCAAGTAATAGAAGAATAGCTATTTTGAAATATGTCCATTCTTCTCCAGAATATCCTAGGAAGACCATGATTTCCTTTATTATCAGAGGAGCCCTGCACTTTGTGTCTTACTATGACTAATTGGATGGCTCTGACAGGTCTACAAAGCCTACGCATGTTCTATAGTAACTTGTAATGAGAGATTTACTGGTTCTAAAACTGGATGAAACGCATCATCATCATGATAAAAAAAAAAACCCTGCCAACATTTTCATCTCCATGTACTCCTTGGCCAACATTATGTCTCATAGTAGCAAATATAAATGGAAAATATCTCCTGCATAAATATTTCCTTTTATGCATCATGAATGAACAATCCCATGTCTGGGCAAAAAAAATATTTTTCCAATCCATCTTCTCCATACTGTGTGTTAATTTAATTCAGCTGTCCATGGCTCTTTGGCTCTTTTTCTAAGTTTAAAAGCTGCAATGTGTTCAGAATTCAAAATTCCAGTTCTTCTTTTCCAGCTCCAAGCATCCTTTTCTGAGGTTCAGCAACCAGGACTGTAGATAGTTTTCTAAGCACAACCATGCCATAGCTTTTTATTGCAATATTGACATTTTTATTTTAGACTCCTTGTTTAATGATTCCCAACATCGAATCTGACAGTTTCACAGCAGCTTACATTGGATCAATATTTTCAGTGAGCTGTTTTCTACAGCAACTTTCCTGACCGGCCCAGCCAGTTCAGACTCTCTTATATGAATTCTTCACATCAGTATGTATCACATTTATGTGCTTATGTTGGGCAGCATTTGCCTTTTTGAAACTCATTTCCTCAGGTTCAGAAAGAGATTTCGGTCTCAACACTTGGTGATTATAGGGAAATATCCATGTTGTTTTCTTGATAGCTTTTTCCTTGGCTTGTTACGCCACGTGGTTATATAAAAATGGCTTGCCACTATCTTATGGACTTTTTTAAAATTCTGAGTCAGGTCTATAAACAAAGGGGGGGAAACTACTCTTTCAGACTTTAGTCTTTGCTGCTTTTAAAGATTTTAGCAATGAATTTATCTACATTGCGATACAGGTAGTCCTACAACCACAGCTGAGCCCAAAATTTCTGTTGCTAAGTTTTATTAAATGGGTTTTGCCTTATTTTATGAACTTTCTTGCCATAGGTGCTAAGTGAATCACTGCAGTTCAGTTAGTAACATGGTTGTTAAGTGAATATGGCTTCCCCATTGATATTGCTTGCCAGAAGGTTGCAAAAAGTAATTACATAACCGTGATTAGTGCAATTATCTGCAATTATCATAAATATGAGCCAGTTGCCAAGCACCTGAATTTTGATCAGCCTTGAGCCAGTCAGGATCAAACTCCTGGCAGTTGGTAAAATTAACCTGCAATAGTGCATTCTAACCACTGCAACTCTATAAATAAATACATTAAATAAGTAAACAATGCAACTAAGAATTTATTAGCAGCCAATTATGATGGTCATTCAGAGAAACAAGGCTAAAGTGATGATCAAGATTCCTTCCTCATCTCTCCTATATTAACATTTTATGGATAATTTATTTATTTTTTGTTTCTCCAAATATTTATTTATTATTCTATATATTTTTTCTGATTTTTATTAGGATTGCTGTATTTTTATTGTACTTTATCATATGTTCTGGTTGTCATATTTAGGTAGGGTACACACATACAAATATACACACATACACAAATATTATTTCCCCTTAGACTGGTATTTTGGGTGTTGCAGTTCAACACATCTGAAAGATATCAAGTAATGATAGCTGCCCCAGGTCCCACACCTAAATACAATACCCTGTTTCTCCAACAATACGGCCTCCCCCAATAGGAAGTCCCAGCATGTTTTATAGGCATGAATGAAATTAAGCCCCTCCCCAAATTAAGGCCTATATTAAAACATGCGAAATGGGGGAATGGTGGGGGCTTGCCGTTAGGAAGTACTTTTGTTGTACACCCGTATATGGTGCTGCCTGCGTTGACCCCAATATGAAGTGCCCCACCAACGCCGAGGTCAACATCCAAGCCATCGCTGCCCTCCCGAAGATGCAAGGGGGGAATTAAGTCACCCCCAAAAAGATGGCCTAGCCATTTTTTCGCTCAAAAAAAAAAAAGACCCGGCCTTATTATATGAGAAACACGGTAGGAATAACCACATGATTCTTATTACTTTGTGGGCTAGATAGAATAAACCAAACAGAAGAAAGCAAATATATTATTATTGTTATTATTATTTAATTTTTTGTGAGATTCACAGCCTTTGGGGCTGGTTGGTAGCTCAATAGCTCAAGTCCTAACCAAGGACTTAAGAACTGTTAAGGTAGCGTTGGAGGATATAAACTGTTCCAAGTAGGGTGGTTTTTTTGTAGAATCAGGGTATTCAAGTCTGATAAATTCAGAATTTCCAAATAGCAAGGTATCCCTTTAGGTATTGCTCCAAGGGCTCCAATTATAATTGGGATAACACATGATTTCTTTTTCCAAAGTCGCTCAGCTTCAATTTGTAAGTCCCAATCCTTTGTGATTCTTGCTGCATGTCTTCAATTCGTGCATCACCAGGTAATGCAATGTCTATTATTATTATTATTATTATTATTATTATTATTATTATTATTATTATTATTATTATTATTATTGAACATTTAGTCAGCCAGATGTTCAGATCAATAATAACAATAAATTTATTTTTATTATACTTGTATTCATTAAACACAAAACTTATTATCATCATCATCATCTAGCTAATTTGGTCTAAAAGTTTATTTAATCTAGCAATATGTTCCCTGATCTGGGACTTCTTAACCTATGACTCTTATCAATCTCAGAAACAAAAATGGCCAATTATCATGGAAGCTAGGAATTGTAGTCTATATCTAGAAAGATTTAAGCTGAAGAAAGCTACCTAAGATGCTGTTTCCAGTCACAACCTGCCCAGTCCATGAGGGTAAACAGCTCATTCCTGTTCACTTCTATGTCAATCAGCACCATTTCCAAAATATACCTGATAAAAATATCAATGCTCTAATTGTAGAGAGAACGTTAGGATTAGGGTTAGCTGGGAAATGAATCAAATAGCAATAGCACTTAGACTTACATACCACTTCACAGTACTTTACACCCCACTCTAAGTGGTTTACAAAGTCAGCATATTGCCCCCAACAATCTGGGCCCTCAAATGAATGAATGTTCAGTTATATTGTATCAACCTATTTTTTTGTGCACTTTGAAGAGTAAAGGAAAAATAGAAAATCGCCTTCTATATATTTTGCAAAAAAAACTCTGTTGGACTGAATTGGGTTGTCAGCTGTTGCAGGGGCATCTATTCTTTAACAAGAGTATTGAAACGATGCGTACAGTACAATATTGTCTCCTGTATACAACAGAGCTGGGAAAACAACATGAAAATGTCTACGGAGATTTTCAATCATGGTTGTCCCAAAGGTGCTTTTTTTTTTCTTTTTCAAGAGGCAACTGGACTTCTTGGTTTTTTTTCTTTGAAGATGTTTCACTTCTCATCCAAGAAGCTTCAGTTCAGAGCTGAAGAAGCTTCTTGGATGAGAAGCAAAATGTCTTCAAAGAAAAGAAACCAGAAAGTCCAGTTGCCTCTTGAAAAAAAAAAAAAAAGCACCTTTGGGACAACATGAAAATGTATTATTATCCAAGTGTTCATCTTGTATTGTAACTGTTTTTAATGTTTTATGAGTGTATGATATGGCAGGTATGTATATGTATGTGTAAAGTATCTCTATATCTATCTATCTATCTACCTACCTACCGACCTACCTACCCATCCATCCATCCATCCATCCATCCATCCATCCATCCATCCATCCATCCATCCATCTATCTATCTATCTATCTATCTATCTATCTATCTATCTATCTATCTATCTATCTATCTATCTCCAATAGAATTCAAGCATATCTCAGTAAATTCAGCAAATTATATATATATAATTTTCCCGTAGGCGCTTTTGAGTCAATTATTTCAGAGGGCTTCTTACACAGTTCCTTGCAAAATGTGTTGTGCATTAATTTTGATTATGTACAAAAACCTACCTCTAAGAAGGTGGGTGGAGAGAAGAAAACCTCTGAATCAGTAATGCTGATAAAATGAGCAACTCTCTTGGGGTTTTGCCAAGAAGCAAGGTACTGGACAAAATTAGAATCTTGTAGCTAAGGCTATTCATAATGTCATTAACATAAAGGCAATTAAATGAGTTTTTAACCTTACCACCTTTTATTATTATTAATGAACATTAGGAGAATGCAGGAGATGAAATTGGTAATTATCTCCGCACCAAGCTATGCAATAATGTGTTTAAATATAAAAACAAAACAAATGATTATTGTTCGTATTTTCAGTCGGTGGAACCCCAAGGAGCAGCTCCATCAGATTTAATCACATGGTATTACAACAAGAGGGTTAATTAAATGAGGGCTCCACTTTCACTTGGATGGGTTATTTCACTTAATGTGGAATCAACAAGCTCCACATATATTTGCAAGTATTTTCAGCATCTGTTTGTCTTCCCTCTTTCCCTCCCTCCCTCTGCTATATCGTTTTCATTGCTTTTGCAAAACCAGAGCCTTTGGAATCAATGGTCTTATCCAATGGAAGGGCTATCAAACAAAAGTCAGTTGATATGGCCTAACAATGTTAGATAACAGCTGTAGGAGAGAGCCTGGCCAATCCAGGGGAAGGAATCAAATGGGGATTTAGTCTGGAATCACTATATGAGCACAAGGGGGCAAGTCCAACCCCCTTGAATGCTATTAAACCTTATCTAGTCTCACCCAGATGCAAATTGTCAGTCTGATAAGATTCCAGTGCATAGGCTTGAGCAATAAAATAGCTTTATTTAATTAGGGCAATTGTTGGAACCCTGACAGCAAGCATTGCTGGGGGAGGGAGGGAACCAGAGCTGGTTTTGACTCTTCAGTACCAAAATGGTGTTTCCAATAAAGTTTTGGTTTGGGCATTACAAAATTCCTGAGAGTGCCTACTTTTGGGGGGTTTGCTAGTCAGCCCGTTGGCATCTAACAGCTCAGGCAGGAATACTGCTGCAAACCTTGGTGTTCCCTAGAATCAACTTCAACCAAGAGCACAAACTGATAATAATCAGTCCATCAATCTGCTTCTTCTCCAACACCCCAGCTATCTCCAGCTATACCTCAAGGTCCCTGGTTTTGACCCAATGGACCATAGTATCTCCCAATACTAATAATACCAATTTAAAAAAAGAAGCATCAGCAATCATGATATATTACCAAACAACTTGCGTCATCAGATGGAAAGCAAACCAAGAAACACAGGGACTGTAAAATATACTGGGAAGTTTAAAAAAAAGCTTAGAAAGTTGTAATAGCAAACTACCTCTGTCTTGTTGCCACAAAATTATATTGACATATCCATGGAGTCATCAGGAGACATTGACTCAAAGAAGATTTATTTATTTTTAATTGATGGATATTTTTCTGGGCAATATTGATCAGATTTAGCAGAAGTAGAAGAATAAAAACACAGTGCCATCAAAACCTTGATAGAATTGAATCTAATATGATGCTCAGAATCAGTGAGTGAGAAATCTGCTGTCACTCTGGATTATTCAAGTATCAGTTCTGGCATTTTGTCTGACTTTACAATAGAATCCATGTAAACACTGGCAATGGGATTGTCTTATTCTAGATGTCAATGTTTTGGGATAGAAGCTCGGGCAGTGCACTTAGCTATACAATGTTTGAATAAAATATATTGGAAAGGAAAGCCAGTCCAAACTGGCTCTTGACTTATGTGATCCTTGACAAACCAATCTATTTGCCCAGGAGATCAATGGGATTGTAGACACTGAATTCAGCAGGCAGAAGATAAAATCCCAGTTGCCTTTAATCGAGTAAGATTAAAATAAGATGGGACCTCTTGTCTTGTAAAGATGTATTGGAGTCCAGCAGGGTGGAAAATAGCTGAGGATTTTTAAAAGACAGTATAATTAAAGCACAGCAGATAATAAACACTTGGAAGGAAAAGGGGAGACAGAAAGCTGAAAGAACATAATGATGTTAATATAGTTTCATGGGGTACCGTTCAAAGATCTAAGGTTTTTTTTTCCTAATCTTGTACAGAAATTAATGAAGATTGGGGGTCAAACTCAATTACAGAATCCATTATGATTCATGCAACTTCTCGAAAAGAACAAATCACTTCTGCACAAACACATTAAAAGCAAACACAAAAAAAGGATGCTGCCCTCTATACTTATATAGTAAGAAGAAAGACATATAAAGACATTTTCATCCGTTGCAGTTGACTCCCAAATGGGCCAGAAATTATAAAAAGCCTTTGAAGTGAATTTTTGCTGACAACTTGGAGGTAATTAACTTGGGAAGATCAGCAAGGAGAACACATAAGGCAAATGAGCCAGAGTTAAATAACAAATGCATTTGATAAAACAAACAGGTAAATGCACAGAGTAAGTAAAGAGTAGCGAGACTAAATAAAGAGATGCCTCTTTAATTCATTAAGCAAATTAGCCAGTTGGCTCAGTAACAAGAACATTCCAAAAGGTTTTGACAGCATCATATAAAAATTCATCACAATAAACAAAACAAAAGAACACATAGCAAATACATTTTTAAAAAATCAGTAACTGTATTGTACGGAGCCTTTTTTGCCATTTATTCAAGGAGAAATTGTGCGATAGAAATATCTCACCCACCAGTTTGTCATCTTCAAAGAGAAAGTGATTTAACTTTTTAATTATGACCAGCCTAGGAGACTTGGCAGAATCTATCACTGAAGAAATATGTTTTTAAAAACATTGGAAGGAAAATGGGAACTACATATAATTTCCAAATAAAAACAATGCATGAAACCTTCTGCTGAAAGGGATTTCAAAAGCAACTCCTTACATGACTTTTCTGAAGGCAATCAAATCAAAAGATCTAGAGGTTGGGGCACAGGGTTAGAAACCAGGAAACTGTTCCAAAGGTGTTTTTTTTCCGAAGGGCAACTGGACTTTCTTGTTTTTTATCTGAAGACGTTTCACTTCTCATCCAAGAAGCTCCTTCAGCTCTGACAGGATAGTGGGGAATGGAAGGATTTATATTCCTTGCAGACAGCTGGTCATTTGCATCGTTTTAGAGAATCGTTGAGGCAGTTTGGAGGTTTCTGTCTGTCCTCAGGGTCACCTGAGTAGTGCTCCTGGTTCCTTTAGTCTGCATTTTTTTCCTCTCTGGAAATCCATTTCTACTCCCACACCATTCCAAGGGTATTCATCCCAATAAGCACCTTCAGGATAACTATGACCTGGATGACTGAGAATTTCTACAGACTTTTAGCTATGCAATTTGAGATGAACACCCTTGGAATGCTGTGGGAGTAGAAATGGATTTTCGGGGTGGGGGTGGGGGGAATTGCAGAGTACAGGAATCAGGAGCACTGCTCAGGTAACCCTGAGGACAAAAATAAACCTCCAAGTGCTTCAAGTAGCCTCTGAAAGGATGCAAATGACCAGCTGTCTGCAAGGAGTATAAATCCTTCCATTCCCCACTATCCTGTCAGAGCCGAAGAAGCTTCTTGGATGAGAAGTGAAACGTCTTCAACGAAAAAACAAGAAAGTCCATTTGCCTCCTGAAAAACACACCTTTGGGACAGCCATGACCTGGATGACTGAGAATCTCTACAAACCAGGAAACTGTGAGTTCCAGTCCTGCCTTAGGCATGAAAACCAATTGGGTGGCTTTGGGCCAGTCACTGTCCCAGCCCAACTCACCTCACAGGGTTGTTAATTGTGGAGAAAACAGAGGAAGGGTATTAGATGTGTTTGCTACTTGGAGTTGTTATAAAAACAATAAAGGCAGGAGAAAGGTAGGAGGCACTTAGTGGTATGGGGAGGGATCAAGATAAATCAGACTGATGCCCTTTGTCTACTGACTTTGTGGTGTCATATGAATGCTCCATGGTGTCATATGGAGTTTGTGGTACAATACCACACAATTGCCCTCATCATTCTGACTACATTAAAAAAAAATGTACATCAGCAGCCTTAATACCTACTCTAAAAAAATCCCAGATCAAAAGTTATCACATACTCCAACCCAATCCATTTGGCCTCTTCCTTATCCAGCAATTTATTCTCTTTCCAACTTATTTCAGAGATATATGTATATATCTTATTTCAATGCAATTCTCATGAAAATAATACACATATAATGGATTCTGTATGGAAGGCACATCAGACAACTGGATAAATTTCACACACAGGCTCTCCATGCCATCCTTGGCATTTGTTGACCAAGACCAGTGTCTCCAGTCTGGAGGTCTTGGATCATGCAGCGTCCACCATGCAGAGTCCAGCATTGAATGAATCTCTGATTATCTCAGCCCAGATGAGATGGGTGGGACACATCATCAGAATAGATGATCTCTGTGTGCCTCAACAGTTGCTCTATAGCAGCGGTTGCCAACCGGTGGGCCATGAGAAAATTTTGGTGGGCTGCAGAGAAATCTCACCCCCAGAGTACCCCCACAAAGCAATTAATCCAGGCTGCGCAGAAACACAAGGCTGCTCAGCCCACATGGCCCGTGGGAACCCTCCCCACCCACTCACTCCTTACCCAGTAAATTTGTCTGCTAAGTTGCTATTTTTCCTTTTTCCGACTGTCATCTGTTCTGTTGTGCCGAGAGATTTAGGTTAGCTAGGAAGCAGGAAATGGTTGAATTTCTTGCTTTCTAGCTAAGCACAGCCGAATCTCCCTTAGGACTGAAGGATTGCTTGCAAGCAAATTCAGTGCAGACTCACGGCAAGCAAATTTGATAGACTGAGCTAGCCGATGGCAGATAGATAGATCACTCAATGATTCTGTGAGCAACTCAATCTGCCTGCTTTGCCTGATTTTGGATAAAAGTTGCTTTTTTAATAAAAAAAATCAATATTTACATACATGATGTGTTGTGAGTTAATTTTATGAGTTTGCTTGCAAGCAAATTTTGTGTGACAGACTGAGCTAGCCAATGGCAGATAGATAGATTTCTGAATGAATCTGTGATTCTGTGAGCAGCTCAATCTGCCTGCTTTGCCTGATTTTGGGTAAAAGTTGGTCTTTTTTATAAAAAAATTCAATATTTATATAAATATTTATAATATTTACATACAAGCCATGGCCAGTCACATGACCACCAAGCCACACCCACAAATTAGGCCATGCCCACAGAATCAGTTAGTGGTCCCTGGGATCTAAAATTATGAGGTTGGTGGTCCCTGAGGTCCAAAAGGTTGGCGCCCCCTGCTCTATAGTGTATTGAGGTCTGGGATGAGACTAGTGCTACAAAGCTAGTACTTTGAGGTTACAGCGCTACAAAGTGCTACAAAGACACGGTGAAAGAAACCCTATCCCACTATGACATACATCCAAAGAAATTAGAAGCTGCAGTTGCTGGCACAACCTGTGGGCAAGGCCTGCGCTATGCAGCCATCACCAGCTTTGAAGACAAGCCCTGCCAAAAATTAATAGAAAACCATGAGCGGCATCACAGAATAACACCCACAGTTATTACAACAATGGACTTCCGGGGCCTCCATTGTGCTAGACTCTGCCTTCCAGATGGAGATTGCAGAGCCACTCTGTATCTACCGATGAGCTGCTCAACTGAGTGTCCTCTTCTTTGAACCCGAAGGACTACCATATCTATCAGAACAAGATAATTTAACAGACTTCGGCATAGCTATCAAGGGAAATGCTGCTTTTAACCTCCTGCGAAAGATCATTCCAAAATGTCGGTTTCTCCTAGCAACTGAATATATCCATTCAGGGTAAGTTAAAATGAGCTGATCATATTTCTACTAATAGTGCTATTATTCCTACAGGGAGAACGGAAGCAAAATCGTTCATAAGCCTTTGTTCTGTGGTCTTGGATTGAGTCTAAGACAATGCCGAAGACCTGGCTTCCTTTCCAATGTTCATCAGCCGGCAAGCTACACCCTTTCTCTTCCTAGGCATCCCATTGTAGAGTGCATTACGGCAATCATTCCTCAGAATTTCAAAAACATAGATAATCGTATTTGACAACTATTAACACACCAGTTCACATGGGGTTGCCCTTGAAAAGTATTTGTAAGCTGCAGCTGGGTCAAATGTGGCAGCCTGAGCAGTGATGGGTGTTTGCAGTTACACTCCAATAACCTCTCTGCTCTGGCGTTCCATTGACTACTGGTTGGCTTCTGGGTACAGTTCAAGGTACCGGTTGTCACCTTTTGAGGCCCAATGTGGCTCCAGATCTGCTTATCTCTAGGACTGTCTTCTCATCCAATCATTTTGAGCAGGGTCAACCTCCTCCAGGTCCCATCTATCCACAAATCCAAGATAGGATTTGACAGACCTTCTGGGTTTCAGGAGAACAATTAAGTTCCATGAGGAATGTTGGGGTAAATTGGTGGACACAGGCCTGTATATGTTGTTCTCTGGCATTGAGGTGATGATTTCAGTGGGTTTATTCGGTTTTTATGGAGGGCTTCTTGCTTGATGCTTCTGTTTGTTAGCCAGTCAGGACCTTGCATGAGCAGCATACAAATATAGTAAATAAGTCAATGAACCAAGTGCTGGCTGGAAACCGTATTCATTCAGTAAGATGCTGTGGTGTGTGTGTGTGTGTGAGAGAGAGAGAGAGAGAGACAGAGAAGAGAGAAACAGAGACAGACAGAGAAGGCAGAAAGATTGAAAGACTGAGAGAGAAAAGAGTATCTATGTACAAAGAGGATCTATCTAGGTTTTACACATATACATATAATCATTCTAGCCATTGTCTATCCACTGCAGGATGAAGGCTTCTTCTGCATATTTGCAACCCATACAATCTTGAGCTGTCCTTTGCCAGTTGGGTCTGCAATACTTGCTGATATCATCACTCCATCTTCTTTTAGATCTCTTTTATGGACATATGCACAATAATTTTCTATGAAGTAAAAAAAATAATTTGCTTATGAGGCTTTGCTTAACGATTACAAGAGTTATCCCCATTTCAATGCTGCCTTCAAAGGCACGCCTCTTTATTTCTCTTTACATGAAAAATGACAGCCTTTTATACTTATTTAGTTATTGTTACTGGTAGTTCTACAGTGGCTATTTTCGGTGGGAGGTGAATGAAAGGGATGTGTCATCCCACAGGTGATCCACATATGTCTCTTCCTTGGGAAGAGCTCTGGTCTGCCATTCAATATTGCAACATCATCTTGTAAACATAAAGTTCTTCCCATAAATCTGCTTAGATACATTAATACACTTTCCCAAAAAGATACCAGATGACCACAGGATCACATCACGAGGATCAGGTGTATGTATGTATGTATGTATGTATGTATGTATATGTGTGTGTGTGTGTATGTACATACACACACACATTACAAAGTATTCTAAAAATACGAATTCCAGGTATATTTATAAGAGAAGAAACAGACATCTTGTGATCTCCAGAACTAAAATTATATTTATTATACTTACTAAGCTTTCGTCAGCCTCTCATGACTGAAGCAAAAACAACAGAGTAAATTACAGGTGGGAGGAGGTTGGAAGGGCCTATTATGCATGCAAGGGCTAAATTGATTAATGATACATAAAGGCATAGATCTCTGTAATGGTAGCTTAATACTCTGACGGTGTCAGCAGAGGCTGACAAAAGCTTAGTAAGTATAATAAATATAATTTTAGCTCCGGAGATCGCAAGATGTCTGTTTCTGTGTGTGTGTGTGTGTGTGTGTGTGTGTGTGTGTGTGTGTGTGTGTGTTAGGCCAATTGCCCTGTCAATGTGTCAGAGAAACCTGCCTCTGCAGGACCTGAATCTGAATGTGAAGAGCCCTCTTTCCCAGTTTGGTCAGTGTTGGCTTCTAGCCAGGTTGAACGCA
Organism: Notechis scutatus; assembly: GCF_049901735.1. Lineage (NCBI taxonomy): Eukaryota > Metazoa > Chordata > Lepidosauria > Squamata > Elapidae > Notechis > Notechis scutatus. The sequence goes on from NC_142011.1 coordinate 82,844,052, forward strand.
GAACTAACTCACACAGAGTCTGGTGTTCAGAGGAGTCCACTGATACAAGCTCAATTTGCTTCTGTAAAACCTGGCAGGGTAGCGGTGTTTCCAGGGCCAATCAACCCATCAAACTGAGCTGCCAGGCGAGCATGCTGTCAGTCTCATCAGGCAAAAAAAATCTACCATCCACTGACCAACCACTGAGTCCCATATCCCAACCTGTAATGAGATGACCAGATCAGGGTGAATTGACGTCAGTTGGAGCCTCTCCTCTCGGAGCCATATAATCTGCAGCTTGGTAACAAGGTTGTTCCTTTCCAGGAGTGCAGTGAAGAAAGCAAAGCCGGGGAACTAAATTCAAATAAGCTTTCCGAAATTCAGCCTGTTATCCTATGTCTCCCTCCCTTAGTTCCTGCCTCTTGGCTCCCTAGCCTTGCTTGCTTAGACTTCTGGACTTTTGCCATCCCAAGTTCATGTTTCTCTTCTAAGTGGCATTTCAACATAAGTCTCCCTAGGTGTCCACCCTTCTTCCCCGGATTAACTCTTGGGCACCATATGGTGCAAAAGGCCTGTCACACATTCTCTGGATCAGAATTATTATTTTTTTCAAAAGAGAAAAAAAACCTGCCAGACTGTTAACTCCTTTGGCATCATGCCTTGTGGCTCTGTTAGCCGATAAGGGAGGGTGATGCACTTGGAAAATAATTGAGAATGAATTTTGCACCAGTCTTCCGTGGAAAAGATTTTCTTAGCACCAATTCTTTAACTCCATTTTTCTTCCTTCCATTCAATAAACGTATCTATATTCCTTAAATATTTCCAAATATTAGTAATTTTTATTATACTTCCTGATACTATATTTGGGCTGCAAACAAAGCTTGCAAATTCAATGAAAAAACTAATATTAAAACTCCACTTCTTTCCATTTACCATCTCTAAACTATTGAGTATGATATAAAGATATGGTCCATAAGTAAAATTAATGATAAAAATTAACAATATTGGTGACGCAGTCGAATTATCTGCTTCCTTCAGATCAATCTGTAACGAAGCGAAAAGATTGAAACATGCGGTGATTTAAAAAAGGATTTCAGTTGGTCCCAGCAAATTCTTCCTTTCTAATGTTTGTTCCTTTACATTTTTCTGTAAATCGATTAGACTTGAAATGAATTTAATTTCAATAATGTACCCCTAATTCAGGGGTGGGATTCAAAAATCCCAGCAACCAGTTTGTTGTCCGGTTGCTGGGTGGGTGTGGCCATTGTGGGCAGGGCCTACCGGAACTTCCTGTTTCCAGCTTCCAGAGGGCCTCCAGAGCCCAGGGAGGCCATTTTCGCCCTCCCACGAGTCCAGTGGCCTCCCACGGGCCTCTGGGAGGATGAAAACAGCCTCCCCTGGCCTCTGGAGGCCCTCTGGAAGCCAGAAAATAGCCCCATTTCTGGACTTCCAGAAGGCTCGGTTTTCCCTCTCCCAGAGCCTCCCCGTGGACCCTGCACTTACCTCCATCAAAAATGGGCCATGTGGAGACTCCTGGGAGGGGAGGGGCCAACCGATCAGTTGAAATACCGGTTGGGTGAACCAACTGTAACTTTAACATCCAGTTTGCCCGAACCAGTCCAAACTGGTAGAATCCCACCCCAGCCCTAGTTATACTTTAGGAGACTTTTCACTCATGTTTGTCTTCTCAGCACAACAGCTAAGCATCTAATTAAAGCCTGACTGACATATTAGTAGTCACCAGCATGCAAGAGCTGGACAGCCTGCAGTAGATGCTACAGACTAAATGGAAATTCTAAGGTAGCTTGATGACATTGGCAGATGGATCTAGAAAGCAGGCTATGGAATCCTGCATCTTCCTATTAGGGTTGGTCCTTCACAGAAATGAAATTAATACTACTCTCTCCTCCAGCTTTTTGGAGAACGATCGTTCTGAAGCACAAGACAACATGTTTCAGAGGAGAATGGTTGTGACCTAGGAGTACGTTGTCCATTTTGCAAGCCAAGGTTTCAGCTTCAAGCCTCAGCATTTCCAAGCAGGTTGGGGAAAAAACCTGCCTATACTTCTTGAAAGCCAATCTGAGATACCTTCCTTTATTGAGATTCAAGATTCCCATAAGAAGGCAAAAATACATTGGCCACCAAAGCAGGAGAAACCATGCTCTTTGCTACCAGCAAGCATTTCTTCATTTGAATGGAAACCCAAAAGGCACAGCACCAAGAACAGACTGTCCTATTAAAAACAATGGAGATTAAAGGGAGCAAAAATCTATTTGAATGAATCTATGTCTATCTTACACAGAATCACAGAGTTGAAAGGCATTTGGGCAGCCATTTTCTTTTGCTCCGCGTATAGTTGGATTCCGCTCCTGCATTTTCAACAGGTGACTCTCTAACTGCAGCTTGACGACTTCAGTGAAAAGGGCCTTTAGACAAATCCAGTGAGAGATGTCAAGCAGTTTCATGAGCATTAGACTTATCCTCCAATAGACTGACAAGGAGTGATTTCCCATAGCTAATATCCTGAATGATTTCAAATCTAGCACAAGAATGCCCAAACCTTATTGAAATCTTGCACGATACTGCTTCAAACATGTGATATTTCAGCAATGAATGGGATTCTGGGAGAATACCTGAGTATAGGAATTGTAGAATTCTAGAATGGCTCCAGATGTCTTGCGTGCTACAAGGGACTAGATGGCACCTGCGGTCGAATATTCTATATGAAATTGGCTTTTCAAACTTCTCCTAAAAATCTAAACACAGCTTTTTTCATGTTTGCTGACTCACCAAAATTTTAATACATTTATGGTTTTTGATTACCAAAACGAAGTTAGTAACAGTCTTTGAAAATCCCTGGCAGGCCTTCACATGTTGTTGATGGGCAACACTCTACATTGTGGGTCAGAAATTGCACAATCTTTGACTATTGTAGAGAACATCACTGCATTGTAATATCTTTTTCTGATGCCTTATTTAAGAAAAGAAGCTTACTCAGCGCCTGGTATCCATCTCAGTAGGCAGGGGTGGAATATATTTCTTTTTATGAAAGGGAACATATATGTAAGGAAAAAAAATGACAGCCAGTGTTGGTTGTTGTACAATCAGGCAGACAGTAGAGGTGTTTTGTTCTCTTCTGATGTGCTGAGATGAAATATTTGTAACTGTAGCTACACAAAAAATTTAAAAATACCGGGTGCTTTTTTCCTGTTAGGGAAAGATAGAACTTGGCTATTAATTCTGTTTGTGAAATAAAAGCAATACGGAGGCCCACCATATTCAGATACAACTTCTGAACTGCAACTTTGACAGCAAAAATGCTTTGTATTTGTTATTCGCTACACACGAAGGGTATGAAATGTTTTTGCTGTTGTTACTTGTGAGGAAGGAAGGAAGGGAGGGAGGGAGGGAGGGAGGAAGGAAGGAAGGAAGGAAGGAAGGAAGGAAGGAAGGAAGGAAGGAAGGAAGGACCAATATAATTGAATTTTCAAACAACATTTATATAAATGTATAATGCATATTATATGCATTTTTAGTTCTGTTGTCATCTTGTTTGTTGAATTCTAACAGAAATGAAAGGATATTTGTGATGAAGGTGCCACCAACATGCCTTAACAACACATTTATTGACTGAGTTGCAATATGATCCAGGAACTATCAATCAAATTGGTACAGTAGCTTCCCTGATAAAATATTGCAAGCTCCGTATTAAGAAAGAGGGTGAATACAGATTTGTACATGGCATTTCAAATATTGGATTAAAACAATAACGGCAACACTAAGAACAAAGAGCAACGAAGTCTAGTTGTTTTTCTTTGTCTATACAATTATAGAAAAATCTGACTATTTTTTTGGCCAAGCCTGTCACCAAAAATCTCAAGTTTTAAAAGAAGTATGGGTATGCAAATTGCATGTAAATCTGCAATTACCTGGGTCCAATTCCCATTGCCCACTCAATTTGAATAAATAAGGCATCTTAGCCTATGGTTGCTATAAGCCTGCTTGCACACAGGGTGGCAGCCCTTTTAACAAGCAATAAGAATAGACTGCAGTTGAATTTTTTTAAAAAATGAACACTTGAAAAGTCTAACCAGAGAGTCTGACAAAGCTTCTCCTTCCATCATATGGTCCACAAAAGCAGCATTCAGAAAACACACAAAGGGATTAAACGTACTAGATGTTTATCATGTGTTTCTGTGGATCCAAAGGATTGTTATATGAAATCCAACCAGCTGCATGCAATCAGTTTGCATTACATAGACTGCTGTTGTTCTTGCCCAAAATAATTTGCACTGTCAACACGGCTGTGGGTGCAATGTAGCACATTACAATGATATTCTGAATTACAGTTTTTTCCCTATGATTATTTTTCAGGCTAGAGGAAGATGTTTGGTTGGCAATCCTATAAATCCAACACAGAAACAGTAACCTTTCTGAATATTCCTCAGCTGTAAATTTAAACTTTGCAGGTTTACTGGATTCTTCTTGTCCTATTTATTGATTAATATCCCAATAAGTGTCCTGAAACATGAGGAATAGTAATTGGATAGCAACCGAAGAATTTGTTTGACTTTTATTGGCATATAGTAATTATGCATAGTCAAAACTAACCTACCCATTGAGAAAATAAGGACCCTATAAAAATGATAGAAATTAGACAGCATACATAATATATATGCTGGTTATTGCCATGCATTTCTCCCATTTGATCTTCTTGTTTGTGGAACATATTCATTGTTGTTCATTCCAATAGGTGCAATAAAATGGGAACAAGATATCTAATTCCTATGTAATGATCCTACCCTTTCAGATTTTTAAAAAATGTAGTATATTTTTATATATACTCTTTGTTTTAATACATGTAATGTACACATCTTTTACATCTTCTGGCTTTTCATATTTTTAATCTGTGACCACACTAAACATTTGATCGACAAAACAAGGCAGATATGGTTCAAACAAGACAGGAAAAGATTCCAATCTTAAGTTTCATTGAAGTGCAAAATGTGGAAAATATAAATTAGAAATAAACTGCCTTGCTGCTAAGCAAGTTACAATTCTGGCATCTAGCCCAAAAGGTGAAATCCAAGGGGGCAAAACAGCAAAAGAAAGAAATTCCAAAACATTTCTAAGACACTCCCTAATATCCTATTTCGGGCTGTCAAACTCAAGGCCCCAGGGGCAGATCTGGCCCGTGGGGTGCTTAGATCTGCCCCGTGGGGCCACCCTGGAAACAGTGAAGGACCGGCCCACAGTGCCTCTGACAGCTTGGGAGGGCTGCATGTGTCCTTCCTGAGCTTCGTTTTTGCTGGCAGAGGGTTGCAGGAGGCCATCACAGCCATAAACGGAGCTCGCGGGGGCTGCAGGGGGCACTCCCCTGCTCCGTTTTCGCTGGCGGAGGGTCGCGGGAGGCTGTCACAGGGAAAACGGAGCTCAGGAGCCTGTTTTCACTGGCAGAATATTTGGGCCATACAAGCGCTGACATGAATGACATCAAGCTGGCCACACTCACCTGGCCATGCCCATCCAGTCCCCCACAAGGTCAAACACAATCCTGATGCGTCCCTGAATGAAATCGAGTTTGACACCCCTGTCCTATTTCCTAAGATCTGTAGCTATCTCTGACCTTGCTTAACTGCTTTAGAAAGCCACATTTTTAGATGAATGAACCACACTCAAAACATCATCCAGTGTAATGAAATACAGTCCAGATTTTCTCCAGGGTCAGCCTTCGTTGAATGTTTCCTCATCTCTTAGTTGTTTCTAATTTGAATAATGTTTGTTCCGCAGCTATTGTGAAAGAATCGTAACAATGATAAAAATAATAACAATTATGTTCTGCCCTTTGTATTTGTGCATTTTTTTTTCTTGTGCTGGATTGACATTTCCAAAAATCAGTGGTTAGCCTGAAAAGTTAGTAGATATACAAGCTTAGATCATAAAAGATCAGAGCTAGCTTTATTAATGGGGAAAAAATACTAGACATGGGTGAAACTAGCAAACAAGCATTGCAATGGAAAGAGCACCTTCAAAGGGTCAGAAAATGTCATACAATCATAAAACTGAAGGGGGCCATAAATACGATTATTCTATTCAAATGATATGGCAGCATGATAGGTGACTGAGGATTCCCAGGAATCCACATCAAGTATAGCGTCATTTTTTCCCCATCCTCTCTACCGACTTTCAATAAGGCCCTTTAGGACTTAACTCACATTGGAAGGGTGAGCTTCAGTTTGGGTGGCAGAACTTCAAATTTCAAGTGTTGACCAATATAGAATTGAAAATTATTGGTGTAATTAGAGGGGAAAACTCTTTAAATTACAGCAAACACAAAGCGCTAACATATCAGAATCGTCAACCAACCAAGTATTACATATTATAGCAGGGCTGTCAAACTTGCAGCTCACGGGCCAGATGCATCACATGCTGGCTACGCCCTTGCCTGGTTTAGCAAAGGGGGGGGGAGTCACATGACACCACTGTGACAATGCGAATTTGACATCCCTGTATTATAGGTTTTCTTGATTAGAACTGCAGTGAAAGGGGGCGTTGAGGATAAAACTCACCATTACACTAATTAGTGGAACTTTAGCTAATTGATAAAAGTTATTCTCCTAAAGTATATACTGATCTGTGGTATCTTCATAAGCAATCCTACATCTCCTCAGAGATGGTATTCAGCAGGTTCTGACCAGTTCTGGAGAACCATTAATGGAAATTTTGAGTAGTTCAGAGAACCAGCAAATTCCACCTCTGACTGGAGATTTTACAGTATCCTTCCCCTGCTATGCCCACCAAGCCATGCCCACAGAACCGGTAGTAAAAAAAAATTGAATCCCACCATTGCATCTGCTCACCCTAAGTTTCAATGAAGTTCTTGGGACTGATTTTTGATTAGGCATTATAGGGCTGGACCAGGGGTGGGATTCTATTGGTTCTGTCCGGTTCTGTAGAACCTCTTGTTAACTTGCTAAGTAGTTCAAAGAACCAATAGTTAGAAGCAATCTCCTTTTGTTTTTTTCCACTCTTATTACATTCTTGCCAGTACGCCTAGACTTCCTGTCTCTGGAGCTTCTGGGACTTGATTTTCTTAAAGGGGAAGGGTTGTTTTAAGATTTTTACACTGCTGTTGGGAGGAAATACTTTCCTGGACAATCAGCACTTTGAAGAAATAATTGAATAATGAAGCAAAGCTTTTAGTGACAGGAAACCAAGATGAATGACATTCAGCAAGGCTTCTTGGCTAGCTAGAAAGATTGACATTCAAACGTGAGTTTTACATACCCTTTCTGAGTTTTGGTCTAAAACTGGTTTTTGGTGAAGGTTAATTCTGTGCTTGGTGACGTTTAATCCTGGGTTTATTGATGGGATAATTTTCCCTATTCAGCTTCAACAAGCAACAGCTACTGTTATGATTTAATTATTTGTATTGCGTTTGAATTTTTTCCTGCCTCATGGTTTCTTTTTCTATCTGGAGAGGGGGTGTTCCTTCACTGCTTTAGTATCATCTGGCACTGTCCTTTTGGGGTATACTTCCAAGAGACAGGATGCAAGCTTGGCACTGATTTTTTTTACTGCCTTTCTGGGCGTCATGTGACCTTTCCTTAAATCTGGATGATTTCCTTAGGATATCCTGTGAGGTGAGTGAGACCAGCTGGTATCTTTAAGTGGTGCAAATGGATCTAAGGATTGCTTTTCCTGGGTGTGCTTTTTCTGGAGAGCTTAAATAACCTCTCTGCTAAAGGGTTTCACTTTATGAGCAAGAGTTGACTGCTTGATCGTTATCACTGCATTTTAACTATTTTCATTCCTCAAGGTGCTCTGGCACCCTGTCTGATTTATAACTCAGGCTTGCTGGTATTTTTTAATCTAATGATTGGTATTTAGGGCAGCTTTTTGCAAGCAAAGAAGCTTTTTGTATTTTTGTACAGGTAATCCTTGACTTACAACAGTTCATTTAGTGACCATTCAAAGTTACAATGGCACTGAAAAAGTGACTTATGACCATTTTTCACACTTACGACTGTTGCAGCATCCCCACTGTCATGAGAGGCCAGGCGAGGAGAAGCACCCCTTGACATGAGTGATGTCAAGTTGGCCACGCCCACCCAGTCACATGTCCACCAAGCCACACCCATCAACTAAGCCACACCCACAGAACTGGTTGTTAAAAAAACTAGGCTGGACTGTAGACCTGTATTTCCCGAGGAGGATAATACTATAACTACAATCTGTGACACGGGAATCTTTATCAAAATTGAATCCATGTGCATGCAAAGAATCCTTTTAAAAAAAGATCTACCGTATATACTCGAGTATAAGTCGACCCGAATATAAGCCGAGGCACCTAATTTTACACAAAAAAACTGGGAAAACTTATTGACTCGAGTATAAGCCGAGGGTGGGAAATGCAGCAGCTACTGGTAAATTTCAAAAATAAAAATAATTAATTTGGGAAACGATCTCACTATCATGAAAGGTTTAATTGATTCACTAACCCAAAAGAAGAAGATGACGACAGCGGGAGGCAGGAGTCACTCTCTTCCCCTCCCTCGGAGGCCCCCTGAGTCAGGAGTCGCTACCGCCGGTGCGGCCCGGGAAGGAAAGGCAAAGCGCTTTTGCCTTTCCCTTCCCGGCTGGGGCTGTTGGAAGTTGCTGCAGCCGGTGCGGCCCCAGTCCCGCGTCGCCTCGGGAAGGGAAAGGCAAAGCGCTTTTTGCCTTTCCCTTCCCGGCTGGGGCTGTTGGGAGTTGCTGCCGCCGGTGCGGCCCCAGTCCCGCGTCGCCTCGGGAAGGGAAAGGCAAAGCGCTTTTTGCCTTTCCCTTCCCGGCTGGGGCTGTTGGGAGTTGCCTCGGGAAGGGAAAGGCCACGGCTTGGAAGGCCGCCGCTGGAGCGAAGCTGCGCGCAGCCGCTGCGCTAGCATCAGATCGGGCGCGGCGGACGGTTCCGACCGAGCCCCGAGCGTCGTCTTTGGCGCCCGCCCAGCGCCGCGAAGCTCCCTGTACCGGGAGAAGGGGAAGACCCCCAGGGCGGGGCAGGGAGAGGAGCTTCTCCCACCCGCCCCTCTTTCCACGCCCACCGGTGTCCCCGCAGGGCGACCCCCGCCCGCAGTCGCCGCCGCTTGAAAGAGACGGGCCGGGGTGGGTAGAAAGGCGCCGGGCGCCCTTGGAGGAGAAGGTCCCGCGTTCGCCTGTCTGCCCGCGGATGTCAGCGGAGCTTTGCCGCTGCTTCGTCCGGGGTCTCTGGGCAAACACGTCCACCCGAGCGGGGCTTGTCGCCTCCGGCACGCAACGAGCGCTGCCCTCGGATTCCCTGTCCGGTTGCCCCCCTTTTGAGGGCAATGGCAGTAAACTGTTCCCGTAGCAGCGGCTGCTCCTCTTTCCCGGCTGGGCTGGTGAACGAGGCTTCTCAGAGTTAAGACTGTATGGACTGTATGGATTCAATCTGGATTGGGATTAAAATGATTCTAGATTTACTAAACCCCAGTTACTTCTTCCTGGCCTGTCCCCTTGTTGGAGCCAACAGTGGTTTATGGTTCACTAAACCTTGGGGTACTTAGTGGGGTGTTCTGCTGAACTGTGACTGAAGCAGGCCAGTTACTTCTGCCCAGAGCACCAAGGAAAGTATCAGGATGCGGCCCAGGACCTGCATTTCAGGGGGCTCCCTTGGCCCTGATTAAAAAGCCAGATCTGAGCTGTGTTCAGACCAGCCTTTGCACCCTCGCCCTCTCTTTGGTGGGAACTACTGGGCTCTCTGAAGAGGGGTGGGGCTGTTTTTGGCTCTGAATGTTATCACAACTTCACGTGGGTTCTGTCCTCCTTCAGGGCGGTCTGAATCAACCCTCCAGGCCAGAGTTGTAATTTGTTGCCTGGCTTCCCTGCAATCACAACTACCCCACTACTCCAGGGTCAGATGGAGCAGAGACCTCATCAGGCTGGCCTCTCCCCCCCCCTTCTCAAGAGCCTGGAAGCTCTTCATGTCCTTCATGTGCAGCCTGGAAGAATGAATGACTTCCAAAGCTCTGGGCTCCATCAGGCCCCTGTCAGGCGCAAGTCCCAAATGGGGGTCAGGGTGTCCCTTCTCGGGAGGGGCGTGAGATTGCACAAGAAGCAGGAAAGAATCCCAGAACAGCTCCTGCGTAGTCACGTGTTCCCTTTTCCCCACCCTGGTGCTCCTCTCAGGTTTGCTAAAAACAAAACCACCCAGGTGACCCTCCTGCCTTCTGGAGGGCACAGGCACCGGCAGAGTCCAGAGGGAGCGCGGCGACCGTCCGGCTGGCAGGTGGGACTGCGAGCATTTGGGGGGACTTGGCTGCCTCAGGACCCGCATCCCCTGCTCTCCTCGAGGGAAGCGCGTCTTTCGCTCTGTGGCGGAGGAACCAGCCGGCAAGGCAACCAGGGGCGCCTCAGGCGTATCAGCGAGAGGGACGAATTCACGGCCGGAAGGCCGGACCGGAGCCCCTCCCCCAGCCCCTCCGGGCAGAGGGGCCGGCCTCCAGGGACCAGCCGCTCCGGCGGAGAGAATTGCTGAGCCGAAGGTGCCCTGCGAAGCCTCGTTCACCAGCCCAGCCGGGAAAGAGGAGCAGCCGCTGCTACGGGAACAGTTTACTGCCATCGCCCTCAAAAGGGGGCAACCGGACAGGGAATCCGAGGGCAGTGCTCGTTGTGTGCCGGAGGCGACAAGCCCCGCTCGGGTGGACGTGTTTGCCCAGAGACCCCGGACGAAGCAGCGGCAAAGCTCCGCTGACATCTGCGGGCAGACAGGCGAACGCGGACCTTCTCAAGGGCGCCCGGCGCCTTTCTACCCACCCCGGCCCGTCTCTTTCAAGCGGCGGCGACTGCGGGCGGGGGTCATCCTGCTGGGACACCGGTGGGCGCGGAAAGAGGGCGGGCGGGAGAAGCTCCTCTCCCTGCCCCGCCCGGGGGTCTTCCCCTTCTCCCGGTACAGGGAGCTCCGTGGCGCTGGGCGGGCACCAAAGACGCACGCTCGGGGCTCGGTCGGATCCGTCCGGCGCGCCCGATCCGATGCTAGCGCAGCGACTGCGCACAGCTTCGCTCCAGCGGCAGCCTTCCAAGCCGTGGCCTTTCCCTTCTCAAGGCGACGCGGGACTGGGGCCGCACCGGCGGCAGCAACTCCCAACAGCCCCAGCCGGGAAGGGAAAGGCAAAAGGCGCTTTGCCTTTCCCTTCCCGAGGTGACGCGGGACTGGGGCCGCACCGGCGGCAGCAACTCCCAACAGCCCCAGCCAGACACCTGAGCGGAGCCCGGGCGGAACTGCCTGTTGCCGCCATGGGCGCCGTTGCGGGCGCCCGGCTGCCCAAGTAAAGAACAGGGCCGCGCCGGACCATCGGAGAAGCGGAGCAAAGCCGGACACCAGCAGCCACCTCCCTCGGCGCAGAAAGCCTCCCCCAACCAGCCGGCCGGTCTCCTCCTCCTCGGTCACACAGAACAAACAGGCAGAGAAGGAGGAGAGCAGCTGGCCAGCCGGGGGAGGCCTCCCGTGCTGCGAAAGAGGCAGCCAACAATCTCCGGCGCCGTCCTGCTCCACGCGCTGGCTGCTCGGACTTGCCGGGCCCGGCACATAGAACAGGGCAGTGCCGGATGTTGGAGAAGCCAAGCGGAGCCAAAGCGACCTCGGCTCACGTTGTTTTCTGAGCCCATTTTTTTTTCAGAGGGGAATCTGACTCGAGTATAAGCCGAGGGGGATTTTTTCAGCACAAAAAATGGTCTGAAAAACTCGGCTTATACTCGAGTATATACGGTAAATATATTGAACAATGCTTCTTCTATAGCCAAATAATTCTATGAGAATCCAACAAGACAGGCATAACTCCAACTCTCATGACTTTTTCAGCAAATGGTATTCGGGGTCATGCTATATCTTATTCTGGAAGTCATAGAGAACCGTAATAATAAACAAACAAGTAACTTTATTCTTCGTAGTTTTGATTTCCTTTCAATTGAAAGTGTCTTACATAGTTTAATTACTTGTCATGTTATTTATTTGTATTTATCCTGTATCTCTTAGCACTTTCATTATCTAGATTCTAGATTGTCATATTAAGGCAAAGAAAAACCTTCTCCCCATTTCTTGCTTAGAAATTTTATGTATCTTCTGTCTGTCTTGTTCTTTTTTAAGAAAAACTGAACCAAAACATCTCAAGTCCTGCTGCTTTCCCTTTAGTGGATTTGCTATCTTAATCATTTTCATATTTCATTTCAATGTTAATATATTTTGAATTACTGGGGACAGCTGTGGATAGTATAGATATGAATACAGAGAAGCATTGTACGCAGATGTTCCAATCCCAAGAGTAACATTTTCAACTCCTTTCCTGATGATCCACTTCAGTTGTCCACCACAACCTGAAGATCTTTTCTCAGACCTCAGGAGCATATACAGTTTGTAAAGTTAGGACTGGTCTTCAAATGTATCACTTGATATTTCCTTATTTCGAGCCACTGTTGTCATTTTAGAGTTCAGGAGCCTTTTGGGGACCTGTTTTATTCATTTTGACCATCTCAACAATTTCAGCACTGTTCACACCAATCAGATAACAGATAATAGATAACAGATAATCAGAGTTGGAAGGGACCTTATAGGTCATCTAGTCCAATCCCCCACCCAAGCGGGAGACCCTACACCATTTCTGACAAATGGCAGTCCAATCTCTTCTTGAAATTCTCAAGTGATGGCGCTCCCACAACTTCCGAGGGCAAGCTGTTCTATTGGTTGACTGTTCTAACTGTCAGAAAGTTTCTCCTTATTTCCAGGTTAAATCTCTCCTTGTTCAGTTTCCATCCATTATTCCTTGTCTGGCCTACAGGCGCTTTAAAAAAATAGCTTGACCCCTTCCTCCCTGTGGTAGCCCCTCAAATATTGGAAGACTGCTATCATGTCTCCCCTGGTCCTTCTCTTTACTAGACTAGCCAAGCCCAGTTCCTGTAACCGTTCTTCATATGTTTTAGTCTCCAGTCCCCTAATCATCCTGGTTGCTCTTCTCTGTACATTTTCTAGAGTCTCAACATCTTTTTTGTAATGTGGTGAACAATCATCTGACAGCAAATTACAAAACCAAGGTAATTTAGAGATGAGATTAGTAATAACTCTAGTCTTGAAAGAACCTACCGTACAGACTGAGCTTGACTCTCTCCTTTGTTCTCATCGCACCCAATCCTACAGTAGTATTGTTTCTTCTTCTAAGTTTTAACCCATTGATGGTGCATTAAGTGGGATGCAACTGGGAAAAGCAAAATATCCCTCAGAATTATATATATTTTTTTTTTTCCTTTTTAAAAAACAAAAAAGGTGGGTGGGAGGGAGATATTATTATATTTTAAGTGATGAGTGTGACTTCCCATTTTGAAAGGGAGCCATGTAATTGGTTATTTGAAACTCTGTGTCATGCCCTTGTTAGAGTCAGACTCTGAGGGAGAGGAGGAACAGCTGACAGGGAGTGGAGGTGTGGCTCCGGAGGTTGTGGAGGAGGCTGGGGAGGGGCAGAGGCCAGCTGGGCAGTCAGAGGAAGAACCAGGCCCATCCCCTCTTCATCCTAGGACACGCAGGGAAGAACGGAGAAGGCAACAACTTGGCTTATGAGAGAGGAAGCGGCCATGATCCCCCTCATTGGTTGCAGCTGAGGAGAATAGTATATAAGAGAGACGGTTAAAACACAGCATTGCCAGAAACAAAGCGTGTGTTATTTTGGGATGAAGTTATCTTGGTTGGCATCCTTCCAACGGACTGTGCCTTGTTATCTCCTTGAAGTTGGTAATGACTTATCCTGGTCCGTTGTGGAAATTCCTTCATTGTAGTTTGTTTTAGTTTTTTTATTTCACCTCTATCTGCTCATTAAGTTCGGACTGTCTTGCTTTCTTTTGAAGACTATTTTTGAATACGTTTTATCTCCAACTGAGAATTATTGAACAGTGGGGCCAAGTTCGAGGCATTGAAGGACATTTATTTATGTTTTGGATTTTGTTACGTTTGTGTTACACACCGGGTCATCACACTCTGTCTGATCCCTATTTTGCCCTGGATCCTTTCTATCTTGTGGGGCCAGGACAGTTCTCCCTTTCTCTGTCCTAAAGACTCTGGTAGTTTCTCACCATTCAAGCACTGCTTCCTCCACATTCCTTGAGAGGTGAGCTGATGCTTCCAGATGGACTGGGCTATTTCTTCCTAAGAAGGAAAAGCAGCAAGGCAAATGGAAGCTAAACACGTAGCAATAAAAGCAGATTACACTGTATGGTACTTGCTGGGGGGAAAAAAGAAAATACACTTTACATCCCCGCGTACTCAAGGGGGTAAGCTTAATGAGCACAAAATATTCATCCCTAATAAGAACATACTGTCATAATCAACCTCTACACGTGATAAATAGATTACCAGGGAGCTGCGGGCTTTTCTCCCCTTTCCCCCCCCCGCTTTCCCACCTCCCACTTTATATTAAGCTAATGTTTTAGCCACAACGATAATTTAGTCAATTCTCTAAAAGCAAATCGCAAGTTTTCAAGATCCAAAGGAGGGGTTGTTTTGAATCTTGGTTTAGAACCAATTTTATCTAAATAAACTCTCCCCATCTTTTATTTTATTTTATTATTATTATTTGGTAAAGCTGCCACCAACAATTTTGTTGTTCATTATAATCAGCCTCCCAGTTGGCCAACTTCTTGTGGAAACTGTCTTCCTCTTTCATAGGAAGAAGAATTTATCATCCCTGAGCTAAGGCAGAAAACGTGTGAATGTCTAAAGCTTATGCAAATTAAGAGGCTATGCACACTGGGCCTAAAAATAGTAAATAATTACAGCATTTCTTCACCATCTTATAATTACAGCCCCCCTGTCAACTTTTCCTTCTTCTCTATAAGGTCACACTAGTACTATACAAAATTTACAGTACATTTACATTTAAAAATTCATACAATAATTAGCAGTTGCATCTTCAGCACCATGCACACACACATACATACACACACCTAATGATCTTCTTCAATTATGTGGACACTGCATACTTTAAATTTAATCATTAATTCAGGCTTCCAGTAAGCAATATTCTCTGACTATTATAATGCTATTTGCCAAGCCACACTGCACCCTTGGGCTGAATTTATTCTTAATGAAAAGACAAGGAAACACCTCCTTTGCAGTCAAACCAATGATACATCTCTTAAAAACCTACTCTTTTAAACTCAGTAATTCCATCTGAGAAACTGGAAGGAAGGCTAGTGGGCTTTTTTTTTTTTTTTTTGGTCATTATAATGGTTATCTGTGCTTTCTGTTTAAAAGATTTAAATTCTCAAAAACGGGTAAAGCTGGGAGATTATCAATTAAAAATATCTCTATTTTTTCAGCTGAAGTTGGACCAAGCCAACTTCCGGATATCCAGTATGTCTACTGAAACTTATCCCAAAGTCCTAAGAGCCTGGAAAGTAAGAATAAGAAACAGAATGGTATTCCGTCAATATGGATTTATTGAAACCTGTGTATAATGGTTCTTCAAATAATAATCTTATCTTTGTGATGAAATGTGTCCTTTACATTTGTGTCATTTAAATGCTGCCCGTGGGAGAGACTAATCCCAGGGGTGGGATTCTACCAGTTCGCACCTATTCGCTAGAACCAGTTGTTAACACTCTAAGCAGTTTGGAGAACCGGTTGTTAGAAGAAATTACTGGCCTAATCCTGTAAGGAAGGCAGGAAGGAAACATTCTGGTGTTGCTTACAGAAACTGCCTCTCCGTTAACCCTTATTCTTGGCAGGACTAAACTTCCTGTCTCAGGAACTTCTCTGGAGTTTTTTTCCCTTCCTTTGCTGGTACTTTGCTTGTGTGGAGTGACCATTCAAAGTTACAATGGCACTGAAAAAAGTGACATGACCATTTTTCACACTTACGACTGTTTCAACATCCCCACAGTCATGAGAGGCCAGGCGAGGAGATGCGTGCCTCGATGTGAGTGATATTGAGTTGGCCACGCCCAGCCGATAACATGACCACCAAGCCATGTCCACCCAGTCACATGACCACCAAGCCAGGCCCACAACCTAAGCCACGCCCACAGAACTAGTTATTAAAAAATTTGAATCCCACCCCTGACTAATCCCCCTGAAAATACTTTTATCTGACCCAGTGGCACACTTAAGTCATGTAATGATCTTTGAACTTAATGATCATATGCCCTCCCGCCTTGAAATAGTAATATGTATGATTTTACTTCCTCAGGCATGATATGCCCCTCTGAAAAAAAAAATCGGGCCGGCCAAAAGAGACCCCCCACCGCGCGCCAAGAAATCGCTGCCCAGCTCCCTTTTCCTGCCGCTCAGCGGGCTCCGCTCGCACCGCCCGGCTCCGCTCAGGTATCCGGCTGGGGCTGTCAGGAGTTGCACCGCCGGCGCGGCTCAGCAGCTCAGTCCAGCGTTGCCTCGGGAAGGGAAAGGCAAAACCAGGAGCCGCTGCTGCGTTGCAAAGCGCCGCCGCGGCTCTTCTTTTTGCCTTTCCCTTCCCGAGGCAACGCGGGACTGGAGCCACGCAGAGCCGCGCCAGCAGTAGCAACTCCTGACTCGGGGCCTCCGAGGGGAGGGGAAGGAGGAGAAGAAGGGAGGGGGAAAGGGGGGGGCGATTCCCCAAAAAATCGGAATTCTGATTTTAATCGGAAGAATATCATGTCTGTTCCTTTAAAATGTGATAACCAACCCAATGTGAGGATTGTTCAGTCACTTTAGATAGCAATATGGGCAACAGATAAATTTAATACATAAATATTAATAAATTCCATGGTTTGGGAACTCTGGATCTTTACACCAAAGTTACCTGATACCTGTGATCAGGATTAGTTGCTCTTAAAAATATTAAGCCAGTGGTTTTTCTTTTTTATGACTTTTTATCGCTACACTTCTTTTTTACAGAAAATAAATAATAAAGGTGAATTATTTTCCCAATCTTGCCCTTTCTAAATATGGATTTGATGTTATGAGTGAAAATGATCTTACTGAACTTCTTGAAATGTTTCTGAACTCTAAAATGCAAGTTAGCCATCATGTTTTTGTTCTGTGTGTGTTGCATGGAAACGCATTCACAAATGCCATTACAAAGACTGCTGAATGATTCATAACACACACACACACACACACACACACACACACACACTAAAAACAGTCCTTTATAATTTAATATACCAAACAGCAGCAGGAAAACTTAGCACACATTTGATTTCATTTTTGAGAGATGATTAATGACCATAACAAATAAACGTAGTTACTAAAGTCTTAATTAATAAGGCCACCACCTCAACTGTAATAAAATACCAAAAACCAGGTCAATCTTTCCTGGCCTAGATCCTATTCAAATATATTAACTTCATTTCCCAGAATTCCCAGAACTGGTGTAGGAAGTTAGCACTCACCCCTCTCCTAGAAAAATGAAATATCCTGGGAAATATTAAAAAGGCAGAATATTTCCTCTAAAAAGAGTAGAAACTCAGAAGCAGAAACTCACCTCAAAAGTAGAAGTTCACCACCCCACCTTTGTTAATGGGTGGGCCATTAAGGCCTGCGCCAGAATACTTTACATAACAAAGATCTCCAGGTAAAGCTATAGCAATTGTTCAAAAGCCCTTTCAGTGCATCATCATCCAGCAAGGCTCAACCAAGCCTGGAACTCAGGACAGCCTACAGAGTTGCCCTTCCAAACAGCCTCCATGTTTCCAGTGGGAGAGAGACATTGAAGATCCAGGGCCTGGTTATTCCATTGAAAAACCAGGCTTTCCTTTCTACCTGTGACATTTTTGCAGTTTGATCGCAGTGCCCCATTATACAAGCCTAATTTTTCCTTACTTTACATCCTCCTTGCCCTCCCGGAGCAATATAAATTGGCTTCATAGTGAAGGAGAGCAAGCAGCCCAAGTTGTGCCATCAGCAATATTTCCATAAAGTGAACCCTTTCTGACAGGGCATTGTTTGAGAATGTTTTCAGATGAGTTTGCCTCTGTGTCAGCTGCTCGCCGGTGATCTTTCCTTCAACACCCTTCCCCAAGTGTATTGCATAAATAAACAGAGTCTATTTGAACAAGACCAATGACAGCAAAATTATTTGCTTGTCTCTAAAAAGACTCTAATAATGTGCACCAAGGGAGAAGGCCTGGGGTTTGACAGACCTTCCCCTATTCCCTTCCTCATTCTGAAACATTAAAGAAATATATCGGTTTTGATAGCCAAGAGAAAGCACAGTCCATAGTTAAGCACATCCAAAAGACAAAAATAGTAAAATAACCTATGGAACAAATAGACCAGCAATCCCAGATCTTTCCGGTACAACTGATTATTGGACCGATTGCTTCTAGCTGCCATTGTGACAACGGGGAAAGACACCGGGTAGTTTTACTAAAATATCAGAAAGCGAAGTTTTTTTGGAAACAACTTTTTCAGAAAGGGGAATATTCAATGTCACATTTCTTGATATTATATTTTGCCAGTTGAAATCGTTGTCTGCTGAGTGAATGACAGTGGCTGGATTTACAAACCACAATAGTTAAGTTCACACAACACATACGCTAAAAACAAGCAAGGCACATTAGAATTCCGGGCAACATGTGAATGCAGAAGTCATTTATTTTTTAGTTTTTGGTAGAAGCACCTAGTTCAGAATTATCTTTCCCAATTGACCTATATGCTAAAGCAGTGTTTTTCAACCTAGGCAGCTTGAAGATCTGTAGACTTCAACCGTATGCTGGCTGGAGAATTCTGGGAGTTGAAGTTCACACATCTTCAAGTTGCCTAGGTGGGATTTCAGTCTTTCTTTATCCTGGAAACATCATTGTACTAAAGGAACCATTGTACTAAAGAATATTTCATGTCTCTGACAGCAATACTTCAATTAGAATATCTCCATCCAGGTACAATGCTGCCTGATTACCCAATCAGAATTAAGGATTCTGGTTTTCCTTGATAAACTGTCTTTTTAGCGAAATGGAACTTAGCTGTTAAAAATTGTTCCAGGTAAAATCTTCTCAACAAGATCTAGCTCCCCAACCACTCTTCCATATTTATTTAAAAGATGGCCTTAAAGGAATCTTCAAGCACTTTTTGTGTTCAAGATTAGCAAATCTTAAACTTCCAGAGCATTGCAAAGATTACCATTTAGGCTCAAAAACTTAAAGATCTGTTCTCTGTTTCCCTATAGTTTTAAAATTCAAGGCCTGATCAGTACTTTTTATGTGACTTATCCCCACAGGTTATAGTTTAGTTATATGAGATATTTGAAATAGAGCATCACAACTCATTAGCTGATCATGGCTTTGAAGTTGACAAACTATGGCACCTATTAAGATTTTGTAAAAATATCATTCAGTTATATTTGAATATTTTTTTTCCTGCTGTGATGTTTCCAGGATAAAGAGAAAAGTGAAATCCATTCTATCTTTAGTACCTGAAGAGCTGAGGAACTTGGAACCAAAAAACAATGCATTGAAATATGACATTGATGCAATAGTACCTCAGGTAAATAATCAAATAAAAAATAAAACACACACACACACACACACACACA
The DNA here is from genome assembly GCF_049901735.1 of Notechis scutatus. Taxonomy (NCBI): domain Eukaryota; kingdom Metazoa; phylum Chordata; class Lepidosauria; order Squamata; family Elapidae; genus Notechis; species Notechis scutatus. The sequence continues at coordinate 82,863,575 of NC_142011.1, forward strand.
CACACACACACACACACATGTTTTCGTAGATTTTCATGGGTACAAGTATGCAGGTCTTGGCGTGTTCGGGTCTTTTCCCATGTAAGATTGAGTTTCGACGAGGTCCCACTCGCCATCTTCAGGCTGGTGTTTTCGGCTTCGTGCTTGTGCGAGCAAAGTGTGATCTGAGCTGCCGTCTCTCTATAAATACTGGTGGGAAGGTTGACTGTGTTGTCATTTCTTGATTGGTTGATGGAGTTGATGTTTGCAGATTGGCTGGCTTTTTCGTAAGAACATGTGTGGCTGTGGTATTGGCTGTGTGTCTATCAGCCTCCTGTGTTGTAACAACCTGGGTAAATGGGCTATGTGATGACCTTCTGAGTTCGATTGTTGTGACATCCTGGGTCTTGTGCTATAATCTCCTGGGTTGTTGGATGTGTTGTAATATTCTGAGGTTTTGTGGTGTAACCTCCTGAGTTCCGTGATGTGATATTCTGAGCGGGTGGCTGTGATGTGACATTCCGGGTTTTGGTTTGGCTCCGAGTTTGAGGCCCGGCTATGTGTTCATGGCGTGTGTCAGTTTGCTTGGTTTGGGGGTCAGGGTGTGTGGCAGCTGGTGATGCAGCCGTGGTCTAGTTTATGGACAGTGGTTGCCTTACGTCTATGGGGTAGGTTTGGGTTTGAGTCTGGTGAGGGAGATTGGTGGTGGCGTCATGTGTTGTTTTGGGTCCAGTGTTGGTTTTTGTGGCTGGGACTCGTTTGTTGATAAGGGCTAGTTTCCAGATGTCTGGTAGGTGGGAGGTATCATCCCGTTTATTCATGTTATGGGGGTGTTTCTCTATTTTGATGGCTTCCCTGATTATTCTCTTGTTGAAGTGTTCAGTATTGGAGATTAATTTGGTTCCCTCAAAATTAATTTCATGTCCTGTGGCTTTAAGGTGCTGGAAAAGGGAGGCAGTATTTTCTTCTTTTCTGACTGCATTCTTGTGTTCTGTGATGCATGCATTTATTCTCCTGTTGGTTTGTCCAATGTATGTGGCTGGGCAATTGTTGCATGGTATTTCATAAACTCCTTGGTTTTCTAGCTGGATCTTGTCTTTGGGGTTTCTTAGGATGTTGGCTATTTTTTGGTCAGTGCCGAAAGCTGTCCTGATATTGTGTTTGTGGAGAATTTTGCTGATGTTATCTGTGGTGCCTTTGATGTAGGGGAGGAGGGCACTACCGTTGTCTTGTTCTGTGTCTCGGTTTCTGGGGGGTATCTCCTTTAGGATTAGGTTGGTAATTGTGTTTCTTTGGAATCTGTTGGAAATTAATACGTTAGTGAGTGTGTGTAATTCTGTTCTCAGATGGTCTTTGTCAGCTAGGTGTTTGGTTCTGGAGATGAGGGTCTTGGCCATGGAGTTGATCTGTGTAGGGTGGTGATGGGATTGTGCATTTAAGTAGCAGTTGGTGTCTGTTTTCTTCTGGTGGATGGTGTGTCCCACGCATCGCAGAACACAAGAATGCAGTCAGAAAAGAAGAAAATACTTCCTCGTTTTTCCAGCACCTTAAAGGAGATTACAGCACAAGACCCAGGAGGTCAAAACAATAGAACTCAGAAGGTCATCACACAGCCCATTACCCAGGTCGTTACAACACAGGAGGCTGATAGACACACAGCCACACATGTTCTTAAGAAAAAACCAGCCAATCTGCAAACATCAACTCCATCAACCAATCAAGAAATGACAACACAGCCAACCTCCCCACCAGTATTTATAGAGAGACAGCAGCTCAGATCACGCTTTGCTCACACAAGCACGAAGCCGAAAGCACCGGCCTGAAGATGGCAAGTGGGATCTCATCGAAACATTGCCAAGATGCTCTCAATCTTACACGGGAAAAGACCCAAACACGCCAAGACCTGCATATACGGTGTGTGTGTGGATAGATAGATAGATAGATAGATAGATAGATAGATAGATAGATAGATAGATAGATAGATAGATAGATGATAGAGATTTCTATCTCTGCCATGCATTCTTCAGTCAAACATTTCAGCAGATTGAAAGGCTCCTGTTTTTCTAACATTTACCATGCAAAGAATATGGGTTGCCCAATGATGAAAACTATGCAATCAAATACTATTACTGAATTTCTAGCAACCTGAAGGGAAAAAACATATTTCCATAATCTGTTTTATTGTTAAGTGAATGAATTAAGTGAATGAATCTACTAGGATCAGTTTCCCCTCCTTCCTCCTGTCAGAAGCCATTGCAACCAACATCTATGTGAGAAAGAACAGCAGGACCACCATTTCAACAAATGATGATAGAACCCGGGAATTTTAAGTTTCCCCTTTCCATCAGAACTGGCTGTTTTAAGTTTGATTTGATTTGACATTAAGCCCTCTCCTAAAAATAAGCCCTAGCATGTTTTTCCCATGCGTACCTAATATAAGCCCTACCCCCCAAAAGAAGCCCCATTTAAGAGCCTGCCCAGCTGCCCATTCTGTCTAGTTGCTTGTGGTGCCGTGGCTATGAGGCCAGGGGTGGAGGTGCCCTGCACCAGCTTACCTCAGGGTTCTTGCAGCGAGGCCATCCACACACCAATACCTGCCTCGCTGCAGCAGCACCGGCAGCCATTTGCAGCAGGAACCCACATGGCCACTGGCCCACTTCTTCTGCTTGCTCATAGCTGCAACACAGCAGGAGGCCGAGTGGCATGCTGGAGCCACTGCCATGAGGTGAGGCAGGTGTTGGGGTGTGGGTGACAGAGGTGGTATTCAGCAGGTTCTGACCAGTTCTGGAGAACCAGTAGTGGAAATTTTGAGTAGTTCGGAGAACCGGCAAATACCACCTCTAACTGGAGATTTTACAGTAACTTTCCCCTGCCACGCCCACAGAAGCAGTAGTAAAAAAAAATTGAATCCCACCACTGGTGGGTGACCTGGCTGTGGGGGTCCTCAGGTAAGCTGCTATGGGGCATGTGGGGCAGCTCCATCCCCTTGTCTCATGGCGTCAGCACTGGAGCCATGCCACCTCCTGCCCCACTGCAAAAAAGCAGAAGAGGTGGGCCTCCCATACATGGAAAAAAAGTAAAACCTCCCCCAAAATAATCCCTAATGCTTATTTTAGGGCCCAAAAGAAAATAAGATCGGGTCTTATTTTCAGGGAAACACTGTTAAATGGGTGCCCAAATATTTTTGTTACCTTTCCCCCTTTTCCCCATCTTTTGTTCCTTCTGTATCATGTCAGAATGAAATAAATTAAACTAACACAGCCAATTAAACTAGTAAACTCAAATGTCTTTGTTACTTTCAAAGCTTTCTCCTTTTTTTCCTTTGCCAATAACAATGTGAAGACTACAACTGATTGTTACTAGATAAGGCCCTGTTTTACTTTGGATTCTTCCTATTGTTCTTTATTGCTAGACATGACCATTAACCCCATATTATGGTTTTATATATCTCCCTTGTGACTGTGCTGAAAATGTCATTACCGCTAGTTCATTTTATAAACTTTCTGAATGTTAGTTGGCCAACCACAAAGTTCATCGTTTATGTCATGAGGATATTTATTTATGAAATGGGTTACCTATTCTATATTTCAACCTTAGGAATCCCAAATGTATACCTCTCCTACTCTGAGTGATTCATTTTAACGGCTTTCATTTTTTCCTTATGGGAGTGATTTCAATATTTGATGTGGAAAACACAATTTGTGCACCATGGTCCATCCTACTTCTGATCCTTGAAAGAGACCGTGGTAGAGAGGGATGATTTTTAGAGAGAAGAGACTGGACTTTGGAGAATACCATTCAGAGACGATCCAGAGTCTGTCTGTCTGTCTGTCTATCCATCTATCTATATCTATATATCCTATATATCCTATATATCCTATATATCTATATATCTATATATCTATATATCTATATATCTATATATCTATATCTATATCTATATCTATATCTATATCTATATCTATCTATCTATCTATCTATCTATCTATCTATCTATCTATCTATCTATCTATCTATCTATCTCTGTCTGTCTGTCTGTCTGTCTGTCTGATTCCAAAACACCATAAACTAAAAGGAAATAAAGTGAACTTGGTAAAACTTTCAAAATATTAAAACAACGGGTTTCAAATAATGCTCTCATTCCAGAGATCATCCCATCTGATTTTTTAATTACAAGAACTAAGACTCTTGATCCCTACTCCTCATTTTGTTTAATTTGATCTATTTATTTAATATAGCCACTAGGCAGCTCCAAATTGACTCTGGGTATTGTACAATAAAATCAATAGGATATAAATCATAGTACAATAATCCTAAATGAAATAAATTAATGTTTATTTTAATATTTATGGCTAACCACACCCATGACCTCAAACAATCCAACAAGGACTCCAACCACCCTAATCCAAGCTGAAGGATTACTATGGATTGGGGTAAAAATAACCCAGATTCCAGAATTCCACTACTTTTCCAAGAGATTGACAATAGAATTAATAACTTCTTGCATTGCCCCACTGACTCTAGTCAGCTACACAGTATTAATGAAATATTTACCAAATTGTTGCTGTCCATTGTAATGACATCAGATAAATGCTTCCTTGTTCCTTTGCAACTCCCTGTTTATTGGGAAAATATCAAAGGCAGCAGAATAGTAGGTGTCCCAAAATGCCTTGATTCAGAGAATTAGTGTTAACTGAGTCTGATTAGCTCCATTTATCTCTAATTAATTACCTTTACCTAATTAGACACCCTGTTTCCAGTAGACATGGAGTCAAGTAGACTAGATTATTAGTGCAGTCATTGTGCCTTTACAAAATCCTGAAAATTAATGAAACGTGCAAAAGAATCTGCAGTTTTAATTGCACAGGTGTTGCCTTATGGCAAAGCTTTATCATCTGATTACAACAAGGGATTATTAGTGACTTTTTATATAGAGGATGAGCCTGTGAAATGTACCTTAGCAACAGCTCATTAGTTTTTGGATGTTATTGTATTATTTATTATATTCAGCCTTTCACAGTTATCCAGATTGATTCATGAACCTATGTATTTCTTCACCTCTGCGTGGTGCAGAGTCGAAGGAGAGAGAATCACCCTTAACTGTCGCCAGTCCAGCTACAACGGCAAAGCATCAGACTCAAAATTAACTATTTCTCCCTTCTGTAGCAAAGTAACTAATTGGAGCAGTTGCGATAGACTAGAGAGAGGTAAAACTAAAGGAAGTGATGGAGAGACAGAGGGGGTAGGAGATCCCTCTTCTATATGAAATACTGTTCAAATGTTTATCCTCCAAATCTCTTCCGTTTCTCTTACAGGTGCACTCGAAGGAAATGATTGCATTATTTTAATGGGTGGGGTTCTTATTTTACTATTCTTGGGCCAGGTATAAACTCCTACAAGGAGCCATTGATAGTTTCTATATTTAGAAGTATTCAACATTTCCACCGTCATGCCACCTCTAACAAAAGTTAGTGGATATTATAGGTTAGAAAGGGATGACCCTACATTAACCAGAAAGCACTTTTTTGACCTCATACTTTCCAGGCAAAGCAGCTGTGGCCACTACGAATTGAGTAGGGCTGTAGCCTTGCACTAAATAGAAAAGGCATTTATTGATAAATCAATAAACCCTTTAACTAGACTGTAAACAAAAGGAGGGTAGTTATCTAAATTCTACAATGCATTTTCCTCTTGGGTTCTCAGGGCTTCCAAGCACGCGATCCAAAAGACTGTTGTTGTTTTTTAAAAAATCTACTAATGATGTTAACCGCAAGATGCAAAATGCCTCTGTCCTGTTACAGCTGAATTTAAAACAGCGGAAAAGGGCAGGTGCCTCTTGCGTCCTGACAACTAGTCTGAAGGCTAATTGTGATTTTTTAATGATGCTCTTTTTCAATCATGATGGCATCACTACGCAAGTGTGTGCGTGTATCATGAAGCCTATACACTTTATTCTGTAAACTGCAGTTGTAATTAAGTAGATTGATAACTCAGCGTAGATAATTAGAATGTACATGCATAAATACGGGATTCTTGGTGGATGCAATCTGTACTTGAGCAATTTGTCAAACTGGAAGGATCTCTTCTTAGGAAAAAGGAAGGAGACGTGAGTTCAACATACTGCTGATTTTAAACTACCATGTGGGAAGAGTATGTGCATGTATACGAAATCATGCTGAAGGTTTACTATTTGCTGCAAGGTGAGGTTGGTCTTTCAGAAACTCTGAGGTAGAAACTGTAATTTGCAAAACATCATTTAAGCCGTTTTTACACGCCCATGTGAAATATGGGTGCCAGATCGGGGCTGCAAAGCTTCAGAGTGCCCCTAGATGGCCATAGAGAGTTCTTTGTCTCTTTGATGCCATCTAGAGTCATTCTAGTTTTGCCAGGTCAGATCAAGTGGCCCCTACATGTGAACCAAACGAAGTCCGAATTTAGATTGACATTCTGCTGTTTGATACATTCCTATTAACAAGGCAAGCACCAGTTTAAAGTGGGACCCATACTTTATAGAATTTCTTTCCAGTGTATTGAGAAGGAGTCGGGTGCTCTTCAAAGCTTACTCTTTCTCTCTCGACCTTTATGCATCACGTTCAAACTTTTAAAAGGTTCTTAATAGAGAAGTTCCATATAAGTAATCCTTCTTGCACTGTTTCTGTAATTTCATTGATGGAATCCTATTGCCTATTTCTTCACAAGTGGCTTCTGCTGATGAAAGGGGGAGGGGCTGAGTCTGCCTCCCACGTCTCATAATCTGTTTCTCGCCCCTCTGTAGCAGCTTTTGATAAGACAACCACTTTCCTCTTTGCCCTCCCCCTCCCTACAGCAGAATAGAAATTCTACAGCAACTGGGTGTTAATGACTCCAGGAAATTGTATGGCACTTCTAGGCTGAAAAGAATATCAGTGCTGTTGCATCTTTATCTGACAGCATGCACACACCTTGCACTCTTGCCTGGGTAATATCACACATGACTAGACAAAACATGCCAACAGGAAAAAAAAAGTCAGACATGTGAACTAGGCAAAACTCCCTAAATGTATACATGCACTTAATTTGAATACAGATTGTGGAATTCAATTTTCTTTGACCAAGAAATTTAATTTTCTTTTTCGGTGCAGAGAATACCGGATGGTTTAATAATAACAAGCCTTAAAGCAGCCTTCCCAAAGTGGGGTTCCTGGGGTTTTTGTACTTCAGTGCCCAACATTTCTTTGGCCATGTTAGCTAGGAAATGTGAAAGAATAGTTCAAGACATCTTAAGGGCTTCAATTTGCAACCAAAAGGCTGCCTTAGGTGTCCCAATCTCAACCTTTTAAAACACTTTTCTAATGAAAAAAAAAATCACTTATTTTTAAGAAATACCCATGCATATTGTTTCCAATAGCATCGAGGCTTAAGATCCTTGTGGGAAATCTTGTGATAACACTGAAAGGCTGAAGTTTGGTTTTTTTTTTAAAGATGGCAGCTATCTATTTTCAACAACAACAGTCCTAAATAGGATCAAGCTTATTTGATACCTGGATAAAAGACTAATAGAAAAGTTTAAGCTAGATTGGGGGGGAAAAATCAAAAAGTATCTCAGAAGAAGGTAGTGGTCAACTTGTTCTGCATGGCTGCCAGGATGTATTTATGAAATAACCAGGAACTGAGTTCAACTCAAAGGGAGCTTCACCATTTTGTAGCTTTTTATATACCTCAAATGCCTCGCCCTTACAATTCCAGTTTGGTTTAGTAGTTAAAAGAGTTGAACTGGGAATGGAGAAGGTGGAGTTCTTGTCCTTAGATGCCGAAGGCAACAAGGCAACCTTGGCCTGGTAATTTCCTTTCAGCCTTAGGAAAAAGGCAATGGCAAACCACTTCTGAACATGTTGCCAGGAAAACCAGATGGACCGACTCAATGGCATGCACACCTGCATATTTGCATGCACATTCGTGCATGTGCGCGCGCACACACACACACAAAGTTACAAGTTCATTGCCTAAGCCCCAGGATTACAAGTAGCTCCTCAAAGTTTTGGATACAATTCCCAGATATCTCCAAAACGGGCTGCTGAATCCTATGTTTTAATGGGATCGAACAAGAAAGGTATTGCCAAAAAATAGCAGTAATCATATTAAATGTGTTGACTTAACTGAAGTTGGTTTTGTCTTGGCTCCATCCATTTCTATATCCCAGTTGCATTTGGAGATGCAATCCTTCACACCACACTCAAAGGCCATAGTTTGGAAAAGATCAAGCACTCCTAAAATATATATGTGTCAATTTCTAACTGAACTTGGCCGTAGCCATCTTTCTGTTCCTCAGAAGGAGAAGGGAGAAGGGGGGTAAGGAGGTTGGAATGCATTACTAGACACAACAAAGAACTTTCTCCTGAGAACCAAGGTCATCTCTACTGGCAATAGATAAGGTTGGGGAAGGAGTGCCTGAAGAGCCCACCAATTAACCCAATTGGCCAACGTGACCTGTGACACTTCAGGATGGGGTTATTTCCTAGTTTAATTATACTGAAACCTCAGGAAAGATTTAGATTTGGCTTTCCATTGAAGCTGTACCGATATGATGTACTCATTAAAGAAGACCTTTGAGAAACAGCCAAGTGTCAGAGTTCTGATTTGTTTGGGTTCATTAGTTGGAGCCTTGACAATATGTATCATTCTGTTCAGTGATTGTTTTTTCAATCTCCTCACTTGATTTATAGAATTGCCAAATATTTCCTCTTTAATGGGTGTGGGCAGGGAGAAAAGAGATGGCTTTGATGTGGCGGTCCTTCCTAAGGGCAAGAATAGGGCTAAGAAGGAAATGACTGTTCACACGCTCAAAATGTAATGTTTCTCTTTAAAATGTCTTCAAAGGCAGGCTTTCCAACTTTGCTGAATTCTGCCCCTCCCTGGGCACAAATATCCTCACTTCAAAGATCAAATTCAATTTCTTTACTGAGGTCACTGCTTCAACCCAATCACCCACCTTTAAACTGATTGCCCTAGTTTTGAATGGGTGGAGGAAGTCCCATTTTCTGTACAGATCTGATTCATCACATTCCACTATGAGACTGGCTGGAACAGACCTTTCGGAAGTTAAAAGAATCTTCCTTTTAGAAGGCGATATTTTTCTTATGGAAGGGAGAGAAAAATAAGGGCATGGCGGGTTATCCTACAAAATAAGTTCTTTGAACGTGGAAATCCTTTGATCTCCAGAAGTATTTTTTACAGGTTGGGCTCACAAACTTACAGGTCTGGAGGAAGACTGGTCAAGGAATTATATCCTAGAGCGAATCAAAAGTGTGACCTGGATAACTTTCCCATCTTGGATTCACAAGATATTAAAATTTTGAAAGATTTAGTGAGAAAGGGGCAGGAAAATATGACAGGAAATCAAATTTCATGACATTATTTGAAAAGACTAAAGATCTAGATTGTTAAAAATAAAAGGAATGAATATAAAGTTGGTTTATTTGATTATTGCTAAAATAGTTACGTATCTCTGGTAACCCTTAATAGGCTGAAATGATGAGAATTTATGGATTTGTTTATAGATAAGAGATGGGATACAGGAAGAAGAGATCATTTGTTGTATTTTAAAAGGTGGTAAATTACAAAAAATGTTTATGTTTGTTGTGATGAAAAGGGAAATAATTTCTTTATATTTTTTTCTTTTTCTTTACATTCTTTATATTATTTTTATTTTTTATTTCTTTTCTTCCCCTTTTCTTTTTAGCATGTATTAATTTTTATTGTTGTAATTTAAAAAAAGAAAAGAAAAGCCATTCACCTGACTTAAACCTGTTAAATCTATCCTTGTCTTCTAGCATTACAATATTTGCTGTCTTTAGTGAACCATCTTCCAAAATAAGTGTGCCCACTTCCTTCAATCCACTCAGGTTTTTCTTCTGAATTCCTTCCTCATTAGCATCATGTTCCAACTTACCTACATATCCTTCTTAAACAGAGGTCAGCAGTCTACAGCTTGAGCCCCCATATCATCCAGCCCAAAGTTCCCAAAAGAAATATATCATCTGCGCCAATTGTAGTCTTAAACAATAATTCATTCAAGTTTGTAAATCTATTTCAGACTTGATGCAGAGTTTCACTATTTTAATGCATTGTGATAATCTAAACCATGTTACATATATAAATGTACATGTGTTTATAAATAAATAAACAACTAAAATAGAAATTTTTTAAAAAGCACGTTGAATTTTTATCTTAGAAGATTTGTGCTTCTATACACTTTTTAATGATTCTTTTAGATACAGCATGTCCAACCCACAGCCCATGGACTGTCAGTGGCTCTGAACAGCTGGTAAAGCAGACCTACAAGCTCATACTAAAAACAATTAATAAACAAAGGAAGTTTGTTATTTTTATCCCTTAACTATATGTTTTATATGCGGCCCAAGACAATTCCTCTTCACCCAATGAGGCCCAGGCAAGCCAAAATAGAGCGAGGGTTTCAAGCAATAAATAGCATCAAATCTCACATCTTGTGTCCTTAGGATATAATACTACTTAAATAAAATAGACATAATTCATCGTGTATTGTTTTATGTTTTATTATTACTTTCATTTATTAGCTATAAAAATAAATGTGGCAGATTAAGCCCAAGGACAATGAAGACCAATTCAGACAGAGTTCAGATCTTTATTTACTTACATGTAACAGACAGAATCTTTCCGGATTAAACTCTTACTACTCTCACCCTAATGGATATACCCTAGGAAATTAGCCCTGGATGGCTACCCCTTACTCTCTTTCCCTGTCTGCTAGCAATTCTGGACTGTGCTGCCTCTTGTCTGTCCCCTTCCCTTCTTTCTGGAATGTGCTCCCTCCTTCCTGGAAAACTGCCAGTTCACCCATAGTCCATCACATCAGCTTCCTCTCTATGGGCATCATCTCTCACATCTGTGGCCTGTCATCCACTCAGAGAGAAGCCTATTGCCCCTATGAGAAAGAAGGTTGCCAACCTCTGCTGTGGAATAAAGTGGAAGCATTACTTTTCAACACATAAAGGCTAGAGCTGCTATAGTGCTTCAAGACAAAAGGTGCTTTGGAATTGGCAGGAATGGTCATGTAACGTTGATCTGTAACCCCACAAATCAAACGCATCTTTTACTGGAATCACACACACTATAGTTTTGTTAAGATGATGACAACAACGATCATGATGATATCATATTGATAATACATGAGCCTTCAGATCCTTTTCACACAGGCTGCTTCTGAGTTAGACATCATCCCTAACTTGCCTTAGCATTTGATTTCTCCCTTTGCAGTACATTCAGATCTTCCATTTTTCTGTTGAAATTCCTTTGTTTGGAGCAGTGCAGTTTGTCTTTTATCAGACTGATTCTGAATTGTACCAATCTTCTGGCTTACCAGCTATGCTCCCTTCTATAAATCATTTCTAAATTTAATAAGGTTTATCTTCTCCACCATTTAAGTCACTAATTGAAAAAAAAAATCAAGACCACAGAAAGAGACCCCTGTCATCTTCCTCACCCATTTAAAGCTCCAGTTTGATGACAGATCATCAATGAACATATCTCAAATTCACTTTTCCCTCCAGCTGCAAATTCACTTGACAGTATTATTATCTAGCCTTCATTCGACCAATTTAGTGATCGTGGAGAGTTTTGTCAAAACTGAAATCAAAGCAAGTTATACCCAAAGCATTTTTATAAATCTTTATGGTAGGAACCAACCAACAACAGAAAGACCAAAATTAGTCTAAATATTCATTCTTAACAAGTTCATGTGGGCTTCTACATTGTTCTGAAGATGATCGCAGCCTACCACCTTAAGACTCATTCCTGAGTATTAATGGGAAATTCTGCTTCAGTTACAGAATGATGGTCCCTTAGTTGCCTGATCTCCTCAAATGTCAGTATAGGTAACCATTCACAGCTTTGATGCCAATGTAAGAGTAATATTGCAATCAGTCCTCATATTTACGACCTTCACAGATCTGTTTTTTTTAAAAAAGGAAATATGATGTAAAATTGTAAAAATGTAAAATGTGATGTTTCAGTTAGCAACCACTTTGTTTTACAACAGAGTTGCCAGTCCCAATTTTAGTCACCAAACAATCATTACCAGCTATTTTTAACATGGGGAAAATATGTTCTCAAGAGACACATGAGATGCTGTCATAATCATCTACATTGTCTTCATTCCTAAATTACAGCAAGTTGCCTTTTTTTTTCCTTGTCTCTTTATTAATAAAACTGGGGTCATATTTTTATCATCTTGTTTCTGACACTGCTGAGAACAGCTTTTTGATGAGTTAGCTTGCCTAGCTACTATACCTCCTTATGAGGTCAAATGCTTGCTATCTGGGTGTGCCAGGCACCATGTTGGATAGCTGGCTGATGGATGTGCCCTCTGTAAGCTAACAGTGTTGTCCAACTTCCTTTACCTATCCCACTAGTAATCATTAGATAGAAAAACCATGCCTTCTCCTTTGTTGGAAAGATTTGGTATCAGGCTAGTTCAGAGGTCCCCAAACTTGGCAACTTTAAGACTTGTGGACTTCAACTCCCAGAATTCTCCAACCAGCTATGTCCACAAGTCTTAAAGTTGCCAAGTTTGGAGACCTCTGGGCTAGTTCAGTGAGATGTAAAGATGACGTGGGACAGTATCTACCACACCACTGTTAACCTCCAGATCAGAGACAATGTCTTTGTGATCCCTCTCTAATATTTTAGCATTTTGTTTTGTGTTATCATACGTATTGCAAACCCTAGCATTTGCTCTGAAACAGCCAGATTCTTTGTGGATGCCAGCACCATTTTTGGTGAGTGGTCAACTAAGATAAGAATTAGGTCTCTAAAGAGCTTTCTCATTTAAAGAAATGCCTTAAGCTATGTTTTGACACAGGTGCTGAATCTGTAATTAGTAACTCCACTCATTCCATAATGATGTGGCTTCAATGGCTTATTTTAGTTGAAGAAAACATATAAAGCACAATATGATCCATGCTTTTTCTGCAGGCATGGCATGCATTTTTTTAAAAATTTTTTTTGCTCCAACTCATTCTTCTAAACTAATGTTTCTTGTTCAAATGTCATAATTCTCACACAAAACAGAAGAACTTGATTCATAGAAGCCCTATGCCTTAACCAGATTCTGCTGAAGGGAAAATCATTGTAAGGCAATACATTCACCATTGGATCATGTGTGACATTTATAAATGTTCAAATGATGGCTACAAGCCACATCACTGAGCGTGGTGTGGAACTGAAGTGAATGAACGTCATTGCTCCTTCACCTTCATGGAGCACTTGGGAAATGCATATACAAATACAGAAATGGCTTTCTTTGTATAATTCCACAATTATTTTCATATTTTAACAAGGAGAAGGTGTAAAATCAAGACTTGAAAACTGAGAAGTACTGAGTTACTAACGTGGCAGGCCATATATTAAAGTTAGTGACAAAACTGCCATTCATATTTCACGGTTAATGTACAGATCTGGCTAAATAATACCTATATATTTCAAAACCTCTACATAAAGGAAGCCAAACCTGTGAAATGAATTCATCAGCCTGGGCTTTGGGACCGTCCCAAAGTTTCCAAGATAATCCTATATATAAGATAACTTTTCAAATAGAATCATTTACAAAACCTTTTTTTTTTTTACACAGTTTCAATATACAGGGTGAACTCTAGCTAGATTTTATACTGTGGCCTAAAGTGCTTGTGAGCATTTCGGTGGCTATTCATAGTTGTCCAGCCATACCAACCTGGCTTTTTAATCAGTCCTTTTTCTTTGCAATGTATTTGCTCTACATTTTCTGGTGGGATTGGTCTCTTAATCAAAAGTTACTTTCAAACCTCTCCTCTTGGAGAATATTTTTCATTTCATTTAACCTTTATTTTATGCTCTCTTTAATCATCTCCTGCACCTGCAAACTAGATTGGTTTTAATGATAAACAGATCTGCAGACTCCTCATATCTGAGAAGGAAGCCCAGGGGGACAGGTAGGTGCAGAAACACATGGCAACAAAGACAGTGTCCAAAAAGCTACGGCATGAAATAAACAAACAGTGCAAACTATTTGGAAAAGGTGATCCTTGCTAGAGTGAAGTAAATAGCAAAGGACTCAATGCTCTAATGGCAAAAGGTCATTATAATAAATTACAGGATATATGCAAAAATATTCAACATGTAAAAAGTATTTTAGCGCTAAATTTATGAGTCAAGTTGATGCTGTCCTTTGTCATGTGTGTGTGTGTGTGTGTAGATAGGTAGGTAGATAGATATTCTTCACTCACTAACCAGAGTTCCTCTCAAATTCTTAGTTAATCTCAGTTTTATTGTCTTTTTAATATTTTTACGCTCTTAGTAAACTTTAGAAAGAACTCTTTTAAAGAGTTCTTTTAGTGAATAGGCCAAAAATCAAGAAAACAGTTTAAACAGTCAATAAACTATGGCTTAGTATTTTTTCAATATTTGAGATTTCGGTCCTTGGTCTCACCCAGAGGCACATGTGCTTCCATTTCCAATCCATGTAAAATACATGCTATTATATCAGAGACTAACAGTACTCAGAACATTTAGAAAAGTTTTTCCAACAAGTCACATTGTTTAAGAAAGGAACTTCCAACTTTAAGGCAGAACCTTTCAATTAACACAGGAAGATCATCAGCTAGGATAAATGACTATCCCCTAGAATCATCAAGTAGGATAAATTAACTATTTATTGATTTGTTTTTCACCAGTGATAAAAACAGGCCAGCAAGGGTGTCTTTGCTATGCACGCCACTTAATCTATTCCAATTCTTTGCATAGCAAATGAAATAACGCTTGGGATCTAGACAGACACTACAGTGGGTGTCTCAACCTTTGCTTCTGCCTTCAAGGACGGAAAAGCAGGAGGAAAAGCTTATGCATTAGTTAGAGATGCAGTCCTGCAACAGTCCCACTCCTTGCTTTTCCAAGTTGTTGGAAAAAGTACCACAAGCCCTCCTCTCTCCCTTCCTGACACTTCCACAGGCAGCAGTGCTGTCCTCAGCAGCTCTGTGGGGTGGTGGTTAATTGCCCCCGTAAATCACTGTGCAGCAGCACGCAACTCCGTTTATTTTTCTGACAGTAATTTAGTGCCTGCTCTTTTCCACACTTGTCAATTGCGTATTTTTCCTCACATTAGAAGCCTATAGAAAAAGGACAGTAATTAACAGTGTGGTACACCCTCACGGAAACTCTTTCATCATATTGTGATAATTGTACTTCTTGTCTGTCAAGGTAACCCTTTTCCTCTGCCTTCCCAAGCATTCTTCACAATACTATTTGTCAACTAAAAAATGGAGACAGGCCTTTTTGTTTTCCTTTCCTTTTAAAAAAAAACCACACACCACAGCTGACAACTGTGCAGAAGCTTTCCCTACTTTATCCTCTCCAAACAGTTGTGTGTTTTTTTAATTTGTCCGAACAGGAGGTCATTTGTATTTTAGAGGATGTGTCAACAATTTTTTTTGCCCAATCTGCACTGTTCAATTCATAGTGAAATGTACACCTGGGTTTTTGCTTCATGGTAGAGGCATGATTCCCTAGTCTTGGCCTTTTATTAAAAAAAGCAAAAGTCATCCATATTTTGCAGGTTTTTCAAGATGAAATGTAGCTCTTGTCATATCCTCTGCCTTCCCAAGCATTCTTCACAATACTATTTGTCAGGTATAGGTAGCAGTGGTAGCAGTGTCATAGCGCAAATGCCTTTTATTTTTGTACAGCAAAATCATACTTATACCAACTGATAGTACATGAATTGAAAATAACAGAAGGCAATACAAACTGGTGTAATAAGAAGGTTGACGGATGGATTTAGTTGTGTATCTGCTGCTAAGTTTCCGAAGAATAAAGTGGCTTTCACCAAGGAAGCTTAAAAGGACTTTCTAGGGCAGAGATGAATCCTCCCCCTTGTATTTTACTTATTTTCATCTCTGTGTTATGCTTACCTCAGGATATGGTGTGCCAACTTACTTTTGCCCAATTCAACTTCGTGTGCAACATTTTATTTTCATGGTTTCTTTAGCCTGCCATGAAGCTATCTTAAAAAGCTTAAAAGCTTTAGAAGAAACCAGATGGACCTGTGAAGGAAACAAAATTCTACATATCATTTATTTTAATTATTTTCTTGTTCTACCTTGAGCGTTTTAACTGAAGTGTGGGGGGGGGGAACAACCAAAACAGCCAAATCAGAAAGTTGGTAGGAATATTTCCCAGTGTTTGATATAATAATGGTTTTGTAATGTTGTATAGTAAATAAGGCATGTTTAGTATAAGTAATATTGAAGGAAATCATGTTTAAAAGATAGAAAATAATTTAGCGTCGCTAAAACTCAACCTTCTGCTTAAAATATTACAGGCTTCAAACTGGAAAAAAACTCAAGGATAACTGTACATTTGGCTATTAAAAAGCGTTAATACCCAGAGATGAAACATAGCCTACTAAGCCAATAGACACTAAGATTATCCAAAATGAAGATTTAAAAAAAAAATCAAGATGACTTTACAAGTCAGGTATCCACAACTGAAGTAAACATTGATCTGAATTTTTGTGACTGAAATCAAACTGTCAGAGAAAACAACCTGATGGGGTTGGAAAACACTGGTTTTCCAATAAGAATAAAATATTCTTGTGAGTCAAAAACACACCAATGTCAGAAACAAAAGCTTCTGCTGGACAAGCTTGCCCAAATTACCTCAGATGAATGAAGGCACCCCTCCATTGCCCCTAAAGTTATTATGCATACACATTTCTAGGATTCCAGTACTAGTTAGACAAAAGTCCTTTACTAACTAGCACTGGGGTTCATCATTTGCCTTAGAAAAGGACAGTTAAGGGCTGAATGCTACTTTTCCTGAGTAATAAATGCCCACTCTGTTTTTCCAGGAGTTTCAGTTTCATATGTAAAAGGGGAAGGGAAGAGGTGATCAATTGGAAACACACATCCTGCTAATTTTCAAATGCTCCATCCAAAAACCTCACCAACAACTTCTTTGTCAGGAAGTTAATTTAACAGTAGCAGATTGGGGGGGAGGAGTGACACTTTTGAAGAGGCTCTTTTCCGTTGGTTCTTTTGACTGATTTCCACCATTCATTCTTCCCCCTCCTCTTCCCTCTCCGTTTTAGTCTCTTTCTTCCACTGTCACCGACAGAGGCTAATGGGATGTATGGTCAAGATTTTGGGGGATCCATCACTGCCTTTCTCTCGGCAAGAAATTAGCATGGCCCTGATGCAGCAGCTGCCAAAACTGTCAGGCCCTCTTCTTCTCATCTTCATTAGAGCTTCCTGGTGCCCTGCTACCTGTCTTCCTCAGCTGTTCCTGGAGGCCTGGCAGACCTGACAAAAGGGGCTGCCACGCCCTTCAGATGTCAATGGTGGTGGAGGCGAGGAGGGGGGGAGGAGGAGGAGGGAGGAGGAGGAGGAGGGAGGAGAGGAAGAGAAGTGGGGAAATGGCCAGGGATGCCCCATCCCGCCCAAGCAACAGTCTGGGCTATTCTGTGAGCTATTCTGTGGCCCTTTTTTTTTACCAAGAAGGATGTGCTGAATCTGCCTCCCAGAGCTTGAGATTGGGAATTAGGTCCATTACAACCTATTACCATAATTAAGGAGTGGCTGCCCCTTGTGACAGCAAGCCAGGTTTGGCTCGTTTCCCACCATTTCAGTCAGGGCCCCCTTATTTACTCTGCTCAGCCCTTCCTGGCTGTCGGAGGGCCTTTTCTGTGGCATTTGAGGGCTGCTGGTTCCCTTTCATCCTTGCTTGTGGTAGGGGGCAGGTTTTTTTTTGTGGGGGGCCTTTCTTTCTTCATCATTCATTTTTTTTCTTCTTTCCTCCTTCTCCCTCTTTCTTTCTCCTCCCTTCCTTCCTTCCTCCCTTCCTTCTTTCCTTCTTTCTTTCCTTCCTTCTTTTCCTTCCTTCCTTTCTTTCTTTCCTTCCTTCTCTTT